>NC_143049.1:33962500-34215000 GCF_057628025.1 Oncorhynchus mykiss
AAGAATGCAATATGTCTTCACACGACTAGGCCTGGGCTATTGGTTTTTTAAACGTTTTTATTGATCTCAGATTCAAAGTGTCAAAGTAGCCTGCTATTTCAATCATTTGTGTGGTATTAAAAAATATTCAGCCTAAGACTCCAGTCATGTAAAATGACGTAGAATTGCATGACATGTGTTTATAAAAGGACAACATTTTCCCCGACCCTAGGTTACTTAAAATATTCCCCATGTGTGCAACTTCTATAACTGCCTCTACTCTACTGCTCTGTGCCTCTACTCTACTCTACTGCTCTGTGCCTCTACTCTACTGCTCTGTGCCTCTACTCTACTGACTATACTGCTCTGTACCTCTACTCTACTGACTCTACTGCTCTGTGCCTCTACTCTACTGCTCTGTGCCACTACTCTACTGACTATACTGCTCTGTGCCTCTACTCTACTGCTCTGTGCCTCTACTCTACTGACTCTACTGCTCTGTACCTCTACTCTACTGACTCTACTGCTCTGTGCCTCTACTCTACTGCTCTGTGCCTCTACTCTACTGCTCTGTACCTCTACTCTACTGACTCTACTGCTCTGTGCCTCTACTCTACTGACTCTACTGCTCTGTGCCTCTACTCTACTGCTCTGTGCCTCTACTCTACTGCTCTGTGCCTCCTCTCTAATGCTCTGTGCCTCTACTCTACTGACTATACTGCTCTGTACCTCTACTCTACTGACTCTACTGCTCTGTGCCTCTACTCTACTGCTCTGTGCCACTACTCTACTGACTCTACTGCTCTGTGCCTCTACTCTACTGCTCTGTGCCTCTACTCTACTGACTCTACTGCTCTGTACCTCTACTCTACTGACTCTACTGCTCTGTGCCTCTACTCTACTGCTCTGTGCCTCTACTCTACTGCTCTGTGTCTCTACTCTACTGCTCTGTGCCTCTACTCTACTGCTCTGTGCCTCTACTCTACTGCTCTGTGCCTCTACTCTACTGACTCTACTGCTCTATACCTCTACTCTACTGACTCTACTGCTCTGTGCCTCTACTCTACTGCTCTGTGCCTCTACTCTACTGACTCTACTGCTCTGTGCCTCTACTCTACTGCTCTGTGCCTCTACTCTACTGCTCTGTGTCTCTACTCTACTGCTCTGTACCTCTACTGCTCTGTGCCTCTACTCTACTGCTCTGTGTCTCTACTCTACTGCTCTGTGCCTCTACTCTACTGCTCTGTGCCTCTACTCTACTGACTCTACTGCTCTGTGCCTCTACTCTACTGCTCTGTGCCACTACTCTACTGACTATACTGCTCTGTACCTCTACTCTACTGACTCTACTGCTCTGTGCCTCTACTCTACTGCTCTGTGCCACTACTCTACTGACTCTACTGCTCTGTGCCTCTACTCTACTGCTCTGTGCCTCTACTCTACTGACTATACTGCTCTGTACCTCTACTCTACTGACTCTACTGCTCTGTGCCTCTACTCTACTGCTCTGTGCCACTACTCTACTGACTCTACTGCTCTGTGCCTCTACTCTACTGCTCTGTGCCTCTACTCTACTGCTCTGTGTCTCTACTCTACTGCTCTGTGCCTCTACTCTACTGCTCTGTGCCTCTACTCTACTGCTCTGTACCTCTACTCTAATGACTCTACTGCTCTGTGCCTCTACTCTACTGCTCTGTGCCTCTACTCTACTGACTCTACTGCTCTGTACCTCTACTCTACTGCTCTGTGCCTCTACTCTACTGCTCTGTGCCTCTACTCTACTGACTCTTCTGCTCTGTGCCTCTACTCTACTGCTCTGTGCCTCTACTCTACTGCTCTGTGTCTCTACTCTACTGCTCTCTACCTCTACTGCTCTGTGCCTCTACTCTACTGCTCTGTGACTCTACTCTACTGACTCTACTGCTCTGTGCCTCTACTCTACTGCTCTGTGCCTCTACTCTACTGCTCTGTGTCTCTACTCTACTGCTCTGTGCCTCTACTCTACTGCTCTGTGCCTCTACTCTACTGCTCTGTGCCTCTACTCTACTGACTCTACTGCTCTATACCTCTACTCTACTGACTCTACTGCTCTGTGCCTCTACTCTACTGCTCTGTGCCTCTACTCTACTGACTCTACTGCTCTGTGCCTCTACTCTACTGCTCTGTGCCTCTACTCTACTGCTCTGTGTCTCTACTCTACTGCTCTGTACCTCTACTGCTCTGTGCCTCTACTCTACTGCTCTGTGTCTCTACTCTACTGCTCTGTGCCTCTACTCTACTGCTCTGTGCCTCTACTCTACTGACTCTACTGCTCTGTGCCTCTACTCTACTGCTCTGTGCCACTACTCTACTGACTATACTGCTCTGTACCTCTACTCTACTGACTCTACTGCTCTGTGCCTCTACTCTACTGCTCTGTGCCACTACTCTACTGACTCTACTGCTCTGTGCCTCTACTCTACTGCTCTGTGCCTCTACTCTACTGACTATACTGCTCTGTACCTCTACTCTACTGACTCTACTGCTCTGTGCCTCTACTCTACTGCTCTGTGCCACTACTCTACTGACTCTACTGCTCTGTGCCTCTACTCTACTGCTCTGTGCCTCTACTCTACTGCTCTGTGTCTCTACTCTACTGCTCTGTGCCTCTACTCTACTGCTCTGTGCCTCTACTCTACTGCTCTGTACCTCTACTCTAATGACTCTACTGCTCTGTGCCTCTACTCTACTGCTCTGTGCCTCTACTCTACTGACTCTACTGCTCTGTACCTCTACTCTACTGCTCTGTGCCTCTACTCTACTGCTCTGTGCCTCTACTCTACTGACTCTTCTGCTCTGTGCCTCTACTCTACTGCTCTGTGCCTCTACTCTACTGCTCTGTGTCTCTACTCTACTGCTCTCTACCTCTACTGCTCTGTGCCTCTACTCTACTGCTCTGTGACTCTACTCTACTGACTCTACTGCTCTGTGCCTCTACTCTACTGCTCTGTGCCTCTACTCTACTGCTCTGTGTCTCTACTCTACTGACTCTACTGCTCTGTACCTCTACTCTACTGACTCTACTGCTCTGTCCCTCTACTCTACTGACTCTACTGCTGTTTACCTCTACTCTACTGCTCTGTGCCTCTAGTCTACTGCTCTGTGCCTCTACTCTACTGACTCTACTGCTCTGTGCCTCTACTCTACTGCTCTGTGCCTCTACTCTACTGCTCTGTGCCTCTACTCTACTGCTCTGTGTCTCTACTCTACTGCTCTGTGCCTCTACTCTGCTGCTCTGTGTCTCTACTCTACTGCTCTGTACCTCTACTGCTCTGTGCCTCTACTCTACTACTCTGTGTCTCTACTCTACTGCTCTGTGCCTCTACTCTACTGATCTGTGTCTCTACTCTACTGACTCTACTGCTCTGTGCCTCTACTCTATTGCTCTGTGCCTCTACTCTACTGCTCTGTGCCTCTACTCTACTGCTCTGTGCCTCTACTCTACTGCTCTGTGCCTCTAATCTACTGCTCTGTGCCTCTACTCTACTGCTCTGTGTCTCTACTCTACTGCTCTGTGTCTCTACTCTACTGACTCTACTGCTCTGTGCCTCTACTCTACTGCTCTGTGCCTCTACTCTACTGCTCTGTGCCTCTACTCTACTGACTCTACTGCTCTGTGCCTCTACTCTACTGCTCTGTGCCTCTACTCTAGTGACTCTACTGCTCTGTGCCTCTACTCTACTGCTCTGTGCCTCTACTCTACTGCTCTGTGCCTCTACTCTACTGCTCTGTACCTCTACTCTAATGACTCTACTGCTCTGTGCCTCTACTCTACTGCTCTGTGCCTCTACTCTACTGACTCTACTGCTCTGTGCCTCTACTCTACTGCTCTGTGCCTCTACTCTACTGCTCTGTGCCTCTACTCTACTGACTCTTCTGCTCTGTGCCTCTACTCTACTGCTCTGTGCCTCTACTCTACTGCTCTGTGACTCTACTCTACTGACTCTACTGCTCTGTGCCTCTACTCTACTGCTCTGTGTCTCTACTCTACTGCTCTGTGTCTCTACTCTACTGCTCTCTACCTCTACTGCTCTGTGCCTCTACTCTACTGCTCTGTGACTCTACTCTACTGACTCTACTGCTCTGTGCCTCTACTCTACTGCTCTGTGCCTCTACTCTACTGCTCTGTGTCTCTACTCTACTGACTCTACTGCTCTGTACCTCTACTCTACTGCTCTGTGTCTCTACTCTACTGCTCTGTGCCTCTACTCTGCTGCTCTGTGTCTCTACTCTACTGCTCTGTACCTCTACTGCTCTGTGCCTCTACTCTACTACTCTGTGTCTCTACTCTACTGCTCTGTGCCTCTACTCTACTGATCTGTGTCTCTACTCTACTGACTCTACTGCTCTGTGCCTCTACTCTATTGCTCTGTGCCTCTACTCTACTGCTCTGTGCCTCTACTCTACTGCTCTGTGCCTCTACTCTACTGCTCTGTGCCTCTAATCTACTGCTCTGTGCCTCTACTCTACTGCTCTGTGTCTCTACTCTACTGCTCTGTGTCTCTACTCTACTGACTCTACAGCTCTGTGCCTCTAGTCTACTGCTCTGTGCCTCTACTCTACTGCTCTGTGCCTCTACTCTACTGACTCTACTGCTCTGTGCCTCTACTCTACTGCTCTGTGCCTCTACTCTAGTGACTCTACTGCTCTGTGCCTCTACTCTACTGCTCTGTGCCTCTACTCTACTGCTCTGTGCCTCTACTCTACTGACTCTACTGCTCTGTGCCTCTACTCTACTGCTCTGTGCCTCTACTCTACTGACTCTACTGCTCTGTACCTCTACTCTACTGACTCTACTGCTCTGTGCCTATACTCTACTGCTCTGTGCCACTACTCTACTGACTCTACTGCTCTGTGCCTCTACTCTACTGCTCTGTGCTTCTACTCTACTGCTCTGTGCCTCTACTACTCTGTGCCTCTACTCTACTGCTCTGTGCCTCTGCTCTACTGCTCTGTGCCTCTACTCTACTGCTCTGTGCCTCTACTCTACTGCTCTGTGTCTCTACTGCTCTGTGCCTCTACTCTACTGCTCTGTGCCTCTACTCTGCTGCTCTGTGTTTCTACTCTACTGCTCTGTGCCTCTACTCTACTGCTCTGTGCCTCTACTGCTCTGTGCCTCTACTCTACTGACTCTACTGCTCTGTGCCTCTACTCTACTCCTCTGTGCCTCTACTCTACTGCTCTGTGCCTCTACTCTAGTGACTCTACTGCTCTGTGCCTCTACTCTACTGCTCTGTGCCTCTACTCTACCGACTCTACTGCTCTGTGCCTCTACTCTACTGCTCTGTGCCTCTACTCTACTGACTCTACTGCTCTGTGCCTCTACTCTACTGCTCTGTGACTCTACTCTACTGCTCTGTGTCTCTATTCTACTGCTCTGTGCCTCTACTCTACTGCTCTGTGCCTCTACTCTACTGCTCTGTGCCTCTACTCTACTGCTCTGTGCCTTTACTCTACTGCTCTGTGCCTCTACTCTACTGCTCTGTGCCACTACTCTACTGCTCTGTGCCTCTACTCTACTGCTCTGTGCCACTACTCTACTGCTCTGTGCCACTATTCTACTGCTCTGTACCTCTACTCTACTGCTCTGTACCTCTACTCTACTGCTCTGTGCCTCTACTCTACAGCTCTGTGCCACTACTCTACTGCTCTGTGCCTGTACTCTAGTGCTCTGTGCCTCTACTCTAGTGCTCTGTGCCTCTACTCTAGTGCTCTGTGCCACTACTCTACTGATTCTACTGCTCTGTGCCTCTACTCTACTGCCCTGTGCCTCTACTCTACCGCTCTGTGCCTCTACTCTACTGCTCTGTGCCTCTACTCTACTGCTCTGTGCCTCTACTCTACTGACTCTACTGCTCTGTACCTCTACTCTACTGCCCTGTTTCTCTACTCTACTGACTCTACTGCTCTGTACCTCTACTCTACTGCCCAGTTTCTCTACTCTACTGACTCTACTGCTCTGTGCCTCTACTCTACTGCTCTGTGCCTCTACTCTACTGCTCTGTGCCTCTACTCTACTGCTCTGTACCTCTACTCTGCTGCTCTGTGTCTCTACTCTACTGCTCTGTACCTCTACTCTACTGCCCTGTTTCTCTACTCTACTGACTCTACTGCTCTGTACCTCTACTCTACTGCCCTGTTTCTCTACTCTACTGACTCTACTGCTCTGTACCTCTACTCTACTGCCCTGTTTCTCTACTCTACTGACTCTACTGCTCTGTACCTCTACTCTACTGCCCTGTTTCTCTACTCTACTGACTCTACTGCTCTGTACCTCTACTCTACTGCCCTGTTTCTCTACTCTACTGACTCTACTGCTCTGTACCTCTACTCTACTGCTCTGTGCCTCTACTCTACTGACTCTACTGCTCTGTACCTCTACTCTACTGCCCTGTTTCTCTACTCTACTGACTCTACTGCTCTGTACCTCTACTCTACTGCCCTGTTTCTCTACTCTACTGACTCTACTGCTCTGTGCCTCTACTCTACTGCTCTGTGCCTCTACTCTACTGACTCTACTGCTCTGTACCTCTACTCTACTGCCCTGTTTCTCTACTCTACTGACTCTACTGCTCTGTACCTCTACTCTACTGCTCTGTGCCTCTACTCTACTGCCCTGTTTCTCTACTCTACTGACTCTACTGCTCTGTGCCTCTACTCTACTGCTCTGTGCCTCTACTCTACTGACTCTACTGCTCTGTGCCTCTACTCTACTGCTCTGTGCCTCTACTCTACTGCTCTGTGCCTCTACTCTACTGCTCTGTGCCTCTACTCTGCTGCTCTGTGCCTCTACTCTACTGCTCTGTGCCTCTACTCTACTGCTCTGTGTCTCTACTCTACTGCTCTGTGCCTCTACTCTACTGCCCTGTGTCTCTATTCTACTGCTCTGTATCTCTACTCTACTGCTCTGTGTCTCTACTCTACTGCTCTGTGCCTCTACTCTACTGCTCTGTGCCTCTACTCTACTGCTCTGTGCCTCTACTCTGCTGCTCTTTGCCTCTACGCAAATGTGATGATATGCTTTAGTATACAGGTTTTTTATGCGTTCCACTACCTCAGAACTCATCAGGTCATCCCACTCTTGCGCTCACGTTTTGTTCCGGCTCCTCCCAATTTACACATTAAGCACTCGGTAATCCTTTATTTTAATGGTAAGTCTCTATTTATAAACTGGGTAAATCAAGACGTAGCCGAGACCCATTCACAATACAGGTGAATGCATATTCAATAGGAGTGTGTGCATACATTGAGTTATTGAGATTGTTTTGGCTGATTTCACGGGGCTACAGATGAAAAACAATCTGTTATCCTTCCATTTGGGACTTATTTTATTTGACTGATTCACATTTGCAAAGAAGCAATCTCTTATTTTTTAAAGTTGACTCTTTAACACCCATGATGTCCTTCACACACAAAGTCTGTTCGAGACCCGAGCAAAGATGATCTCTTGACTGGGGAGACGTGAGTCGGGGGAAATGAAGTGAATTAATAACGTTTTTCGTGACGATCAGCAATATTTTTTTGCGTTACGGTTTGCATCAATTCAAATAAGCCACTGGGGTAGTGAATTGATGGTGGCACAGAGCAGCAGAGTAGAGATACAGAGCAGTAGAGTAGAGACACAGAGCAGTAGAGTAGAGATACAGAGCAGTAGAATAGAGACACAGGGCAGTAGAGTAGAGGCACAGAGCAGTAGAGTAGAGACACAGAGCAGTAGAGTAGAGGCACAGAGCAGTAGAGTAGAGACACAGAGCAGTAGAGTAGAGACACAGAGCAGTAGAGTAGAGACACAGAGCAGTA
The DNA here is from genome assembly GCF_057628025.1 of Oncorhynchus mykiss. Lineage (NCBI taxonomy): Eukaryota > Metazoa > Chordata > Actinopteri > Salmoniformes > Salmonidae > Oncorhynchus > Oncorhynchus mykiss. Next base: position 33,970,319 of record NC_143049.1, read on the forward strand.
GAGTAGAGACACAGAGCAGTAGAGTAGAGACACAGAGCAGCAGAGTAGAGACACAGAGCAGCAGAGTAGAGACCCAGAGCAGTAGAGTAGAGACACAGAGCAGTAGAGTAGAGACACAGAGCAGTAGAGTAGAGACACAGAGCAGTAGAGTAGAGACACAGAGCAGTAGAGTAGAGACACAGAGCAGTAGAGTAGAGACACAGAGCAGCAGAGTAGAAGCACAGAGCAGCAGAGTAGAGGCACAGAGCATTAGAGTAGAGGCACAGAGCAGTAGAGTAGAGGCACAGAGCTGTAGAGTAGAGACACAGAGCAGCAGAGTAGAGACACAGAGCAGCAGAGTAGAGACACAGAGCAGCAGAGTAGAGACACAGATCAGCAGAGTAGAGGCACAGAGCAGCAGAGTAGAGGCACAGAGCAGCAGAGTAGAGGCACAGAGCAGCAGAGTAGAGGCACAGAGCAGTAGAGGCAGTAGAGTAGAGGCACAGAGCAGTAGAGTAGAGACACAGAGCAGCAGAGTAGAGGCACAGAGCAGTAGAGTAGAGGCACAGAGCAGTAGAGTAGAGACACAGTGCAGTAGAGTAGAGGCACAGAGCAGTAGAGTAGAGGCACAGAGCAGTAGAGTAGAGACACAGAGCAGTAGAGTAGAGGCACAGAGCAGTAGAGTCAGTAGAGTAGTGGCACAGAGCAGTAGAGTCAGTAGAGTAGTGGCACAGAGCAGTAGAGTCAGTAGAGTAGTGGCACAGAGCAGTAGAGTCAGTAGAGTAGAGGTACAGAGCAGTAGAGTAGAGGCACAGAGCAGTAGAGTAGAGACACAGAGCAGTAGAGTAGAGGCACAGAGCAGTAGAGTCAGTAGAGTAGTGGCACAGAGCAGTAGAGTAGAGACAGTGAATTGATGGTGTAAAATAGCAAGGACATTAGCCTACAAGCTGGAAGCTACCAGTATCTTCTTACATTTTAGGCTAGTGTTATAACCTGTACTGGACTTTGTTTTGAGAACACTAATTAGCAGATGCAACATTTCTACAGCCGTGTTACATTATTCAAGTGTGTGTTAACTTCTGTGCAGCCCAGACTCCCAGGTAGTTTGCTGGTTCCTCGTGGCAGGCTTGAGCTAGCAATGAGGAAGTGGAGCAGACAGGCGTGGAGCAGACAGGCATGGAGCAGACAGGCGTGAAGCAGACATATATGAAGCAGACAGATGTGAAGCAGACAGGCATGGAGCAGACAGGCATGGTGCACTCGCGCTATCAGGACATCGGCTGCGCTGATAGACAGACTTGGTCCTCTCTGAATTAGTGGACAACGTGAGACACACACATTCTAGTGCAGAACCGTTTTTCTTGTTCTAGAATCGAAAAAACGGGTGTAACGTGCAACACTAGTATGTTTACAGTTTATAGTATTCCAATGAAAAAAGTGATTGATTGATTAAATGGTTCCTCTCACTTGATTTTACAGGGAAAACCCATATTTAGCTAGTATGAGGGTCAAACAGTATGTTTAGTGTTCATCTTGGTTGACTGATTACAGCTACTGTGTCTTGGCCTTGACATTCTAAAAACCTCACCTCAGCTGGATCTATTATTGATGTGTTTAACTGAGCAAGTTGAAGAGACTCAACTGCTGGGTGCCACCCTAGATAGAAAGCTACCATGGTCAAAACATATAAGCTCTATGGTTACTAAACTGGGACAAGGTCTGTCCGTGAGAAGGCGTTGTTTTGCTTTCTTGATATCCCAGTCAACCAGACAGGTCCTACAGGCCCTAGTTTTGTCCACCTGGACTACTGTCCCGTTGTGTGGTCAGGTGTGGCAAAGAAGGACATAGACACACTGCAGTTGGTCCAAAACAGAGCAGCACGTTTTGAATGTACACAGAGGGCAAATGTCAGTAACATGCATGTCAGTCTCTCCTGGCTCAAAGTGGGAGGGGAGACTGATTGCGTCACTATAGGTCTTTGTGTGAGATGTTGATGTGTCAAAGGTAACGACTGTTCAAGCAGTTCAGACACTCATCGGCATCACACAAGACATGTAACCACTGGTCTCTTCACAGTCCCAATGTCCACAACAGAGGCTGGGAAACTCACAGCATTAAATGGAACCATGACTAAATGGAACTCTTTGCCACCCCTGGTAAATCAAGACAGCAATAAAACCAGATAAAAGAGCACCTTATGGCACGACCGGGACTGTGAAGAGGCGGACATTTTATGTATTTGATGTTTGGTATTGTATTGTGTAGGGCTGAGCAGTATACCTGTATTTTATGTTTGGTATTGTATTATGTAGGGCTGAGCAGTATACCTGTATTTTATGTTTGGTATTGTATTGTGTAGGGCTGAGCAGTATACCTGTATTTTATGTTTGGTATTGTATTATGTAGGGCTGAGCAGTATACCTGTATTTTATGTTTGGTATTGTATTGTGTAGGGCTGAGCAGTATACCTGTATTTTATGTTTGGTATTGTATTATGTAGGGCTGAGCAGTATACCTGTATTTTATGTTTGGTATTGTATTGTGTAGGGCTGAGCAGTATACCTGTATTTTATGTTTGGTATTGTATTATGTAGGGCTGAGCAGTATACCTGTATTTTATGTTTGGTATTGTATTATGTAGGGCTGAGCAGTATACCTGTATTTTATGTTTGGTATTGTATTATGTAGGGCTGAGCAGTATACCTGTATTTTATGTTTGGTATTGTATTATGTAGGGCTGAGCAGTATACCTGTATTTTATGTTTGGTATTGTATTATGTAGGGCTGAGCAGTATACCTGTATTTTATGTTTGGTATTGTATTATGTAGGGCTGAGCAGTATACCTGTATTTTATGTTTGGTATTGTATTATGTAGGGCTGAGCAGTATACCTGTATTTTATGTTTGGTATTGTATTGTGTAGGGCTGAGCAGTATACCTGTATTTTATGTTTGGTATTGTATTATGTAGGGCTGAGCAGTATACCTGTATTTTATGTTTGGTATTGTATTGTGTAGGGCTGAGCAGTATACCTGTATTTTATGTTTGGTATTGTATTATGTAGGGCTGAGCAGTATACCTGTATTTTATGTTTGGTATTGTATTATGTAGGGCTGAGCAGTATACCTGTATTTTATGTTTGGTATTGTATTGTGTAGGGCTGAGCAGTATACCTGTATTTTATGTTTGGTATTGTATTATGTAGGGCTGAGCAGTATACCTGTATTTTATGTTTGGTATTGTATTGTGTAGGGCTGAGCAGTATACCTGTATTTTATGTTTGGTATTGTATTATGTAGGGCTGAGCAGTATACCTGTATTTTATGTTTGGTATTGTATTATGTAGGGCTGAGCAGTATACCTGTATTTTTTGTTTGGTATTGTATTATGTAGGGCTGAGCAGTATACCTGTATTTTATGTTTGGTATTATGTAGGGCTGAGCAGTATACCTGTATTTTATGTTTGGTATTGTATTATGTAGGGCTGAGCAGTATACCTGTATTTTATGTTTGGTATTGTATTATGTAGGGCTGAGCAGTATACCTGTATTTTATGTTTGGTATTGTATTATGTAGGGCTGAGCAGTATACCTGTATTTTATGTTTGGTATTATGTAGGGCTGAGCAGTATACCTGTATTTTATGTTTGGTATTGTATTATGTAGGGCTGAGCAGTATACCTGTATTTTATGTTTGGTATTGTATTGTGTAGGGCTGAGCAGTATACCTGTATTTTATGTTTGGTATTGTATTATGTAGGGCTGAGCAGTATACCTGTATTTTATGTTTGGTATTGTATTATGTAGGGCTGAGCAGTATACCTGTATTTTATGTTTGGTATTGTATTATGTAGGGCTGAGCAGTATACCTGTATTTTATGTTTGGTATTGTATTATGTAGGGCTGAGCAGTATACCTGTATTTTATGTTTGGTATTGTATTGTGTAGGGCTGAGCAGTATACCTGTATTTTATGTTTGGTATTGTATTATGTAGGGCTGAGCAGTATACCTGTATTTTATGTTTGGTATTGTATTGTGTAGGGCTGAGCAGTATACCTGTATTTTATGTTTGGTATTATGTAGGGCTGAGCAGTATACCTGTATTTTATGTTTGGTATTGTATTGTGTAGGGCTGAGCAGTATACCTGTATTTTATGTTTGGTATTATGTAGGGCTGAGCAGTATACCTGTATTTTATGTTTGGTATTATGTAGGGCTGAGCAGTATACCTGTATTTTATGTTTGGTATTATGTAGGGCTGAGCAGTATACCTGTATTTTATGTTTGGTATTATGTAGGGCTGAGCAGTATACCTGTATTTTATGTTTGGTCTTATGTAGGGCTGAGCAGTATACCTGTATTTTATGTTTGGTATTATGTAGGGCTGAGCAGTATACCTGTATTTTATGCTTGGTATTGTATTATGTAGGGCTGAGCAGTATACCTGTATTTTATGCTTGGTATTGTATTATGTAGGGCTGAGCAGTATACCTGTATTTTATGTTCGGTATTGTATTGTGTAGGGCTGAGCAGTATACCTGTATTTTATGTTTGGTATTGTATTGTGTAGGGCTGAGCAGTATACCTGTATTTTATGTTTGGTATTGTATTATGTAGGGCTGAGCAGTATACCTGTATTTTATGTTTGGTATTGTATTATGTAGGGCTGAGCAGTATACCTGTATTTTATGTTTGGTATTGTATTGTGTAGGGCTGAGCAGTATACCTGTATTTTATGTTTGGTATTGTATTATGTGGGGCTGAGCAGTATACCTGTATTTTATGTTTGGTATTGTATTATGTAGGGCTGAGCAGTATACCTGTATTTTTTGTTTGGTATTGTATTATGTAGGGCTGAGCAGTATACCTGTATTTTATGTTTGGTATTGTATTGTGTAGGGCTGAGCAGTATACCTGTATTTTATGTTTGGTATTATGTAGGGCTGAGCAGTATACCTGTATTTTATGTTTGGTATTGTATTGTGTAGGGCTGAGCAGTATACCTGTATTTTATGTTTGGTATTGTATTGTGTAGGGCTGAGCAGTATACCTGTATTTTATGTTTGGTATTATGTAGGGCTGAGCAGTATACCTGTATTTTATGTTTGGTATTGTATTGTGTAGGGCTGAGCAGTATACCTGTATTTTATGTTTGGTATTGTATTATGTAGGGCTGAGCAGTATACCTGTATTTTATGTTTGGTATTGTATTGTGTAGGGCTGAGCAGTATACCTGTATTTTATGTTTGGTATTGTATTATGTAGGGCTGAGCAGTATACCTGTATTTTATGTTTGGTATTGTATTGTGTAGGGCTGAGCAGTATACCTGTATTTTATGTTTGGTATTGTATTATGTAGGGCTGAGCAGTATACCTGTATTTTATGTTTGGTATTGTATTGTGTAGGGCTGAGCAGTATACCTGTATTTTATGTTTGGTATTGTATTATGTAGGGCTGAGCAGTATACCTGTATTTTACAATATACCGGTATTGATGCACGGACTGGTTTGAGTTTTTCTATAACGGTGTTTGAATGTTTGGTTTGTTGAATGTGATACATCGTGTGCAACGTCCATTTTTATAGTTTACTTTGCTACTTGTGTCCTCTCTTTCCGCTCTCTCTTATCTCTGTCTCCATGCGACTTTCTACACAAACCTTGCAGCGCCCGCTGTTACTCAAGGAGTGCACTTGTTGTTCCTCGACCCCGAGACTCTTGCGTTCATTCTGCATGGTCGTGCAGCACATGGAACACAGTTGATGACAACAATGCTCTTTTTGCTTGTTAATATAGATCCACAAGCGTTCTAGAATTTCACTATTAGTAGTTTGTGTTTCTTACATCTGCAAACACCTAGATTGTCTTTGCTTAGCAAGTTGGGCCTAAATCGTGTTACCGCTAATGCTAGTTGGGCCTAAATCGTGTTACCGCTAATGCTAATTGCTAGTTAGTTTGCTCTGTAACTGAGTCAGAGCAAACGTAATTAGCTTATACAGCCTGATATTACCAGTGATGGTGTAGACCTAAATCAGCATGTTGTTTGTGCAACAGTATCGTCTAAATCAAAGAGGCATACACGACGCATGAATATGTTATCTACATGAAGTAGCTAAAACATTGAATGTACGCAAAGATTATAGGGTCCCCTAGGAAACACTTGTCAACACTTTAGTTCCTACCCTGTCACAATAACTCCTCCCTGGCATTATCATTCGTTGTCATGTCAAACAACACTGTATTCAAAGTGCCCACTATTATATTCTAACAATAGAATTAGAATAGTCATTCTATTTCCATGATTCGGACAGTTCACCCAAGTGTTTTGCTCTAAATTGCAAGTCAAATCACAATTGCAACATTTAGTTAAAAAAATAAGGCCTAGATTGTTTGGCTTATATGGTGCATCCATGGAAGTGTGGAAATTATCTCAAACAAGTGCAGGAAGTGCAGAAATTGGAGGGTTGCCCCATTGAAATCACTTAGAATGTATGTGTTGCCACCGTAGGGTCACGCACTACTCATAAAGCACATGTAGCACTTTTATTATTAAAAAACATTCAATACTGTCATACCATCCAATTTGTTTTAAATCCCGTGATATGACATTTTGCCATATCGACCAGCCCTACTATTATGTATGGGATACATGGTTAGGATACAACTTTAATATGTGGTTGTCTAGCATGGCTATCTCCAGATGAATGCTCTCGTTGTGGGTAGCTCTGGATGGGAGCGCTTGCTGATGAATGCTCTCGTTGTGGGTAGCTCTGGATGGGAGCGCTTGCTGATGAATGCTCTCGTTGTGGGTAGCTCTGGATGGGAGCGCTTGCTGATGAATGCTCTCGTTGTGGGTAGCTCTGGATGGGAGCGCTTGCTGATGAATGCTCTCGTTGTGGGTAGCTCTGGATGGGAGCGCTTGCTGATGAATGCTCTCGTTGTGGGTAGCTCTGGATGGGAGCGCTTGCTGATGAATGCTCTCGTTGTGGGTAGCTCTGGATGGGAGCGCTTGCTGATGAATGCTCTCGTTGTGGGTAGCTCTGGATGGGAGCGCTTGCTGATGAATGCTCTCGTTGTGGGTAGCTCTGGATGGGAGCGCTTGCTGATGAATGCTCTCGTTGTGGGTAGCTCTGGATGGGAGCGCTTGCTGATGAATGCTCTCGTTGTGAGTAGCTCTGGATGGGAGCGCTTGCTGATGAATGCTCTCGTTGTGGGTAGCTCTGGATGGGAGCGCTTGCTGATGAATGCTCTCGTTGTGGGTAGCTCTGGATGGGAGCGCTTGCTGATGAATGCTCTCGTTGTGGGTAGCTCTGGATGGGAGCGCTTGCTGATGAATGCTCTCGTTGTGGGTAGCTCTGGATAGGAGCGCTTGCTGATGAATGCTCTCGTTGTGGGTAGCTCTGGATGGGAGCGCTTGCTGATGAATGCTCTCGTTGTGGGTAGCTCTGGATGGGAGCGCTTGCTGATGAATGCTCTCGTTGTGGGTAGCTCTGGATGGGAGCGCTTGCTGATGAATGCTTTCGTTGTGGGTAGCTCTGGATGGGAGCGCTTGCTGAGTGGCTAAATTGTAATGTCCATTTATTTTTGATGTATTTTATTTCTGTTGTTTCCTGTTTGGACACCAGGAAGAGTTGCCGCTGCCCGGCAGCAGCTAATTGAGGATCCTAATAAATACAAAAAAATCCCCTACTAGAAAGTTCCCCCAATGTATTTCCACGAAGATCCACCTAGACTGAGGGCCATTCTAATGACCTTCGACCCATTCAGCAGATAATCTAAACCACATGTCTAACCTAATTGTCCTTAGTCAGACACAGACCAGAAGAAGGAAGTAGCCGTGACTCACTTGTGGGTCTCAGACCACCATTTATCAAACACTGCCCTTAGTTTCCCTCTTATTGTGACCAAGAGGATGTATCACTCACTACGCCATCCCCAAGGGAATATTAACTGATATCAGCTACTGGAAGAACCTCCCTCTTACAGTGTTAAACTCATTACCGCTACTCTGGAGAGATGTCAGCTATGTCTTTCCAGGGTAACAGTAATACAGTAATAATAGTCATTCCTTTTGAGTAGCCTACTCTAACTCTCTGCCTCATTGTGGTGAGATGGATGGAAAGAAAATTCACTTTTCAATACTAGTTTACTGCAACTACGCAAACCGTTAATGCTCCGTTTCTAAATGAGTGACTAATCACATTTTTCATCCCAGTTTTATTCTGGGATTGGTTTTCCACATTAGCACCATTCTCGGCACTAAGATGTGAATAGCCTCATAATGTGAAGGATTCATGGTCGAATTTGGAATTGTTTACTAAACCGTTTCTTGGAGCTTCATGGGTAGGGCCAGGAGTGATTCCCTGACCACGTGACCGGACCAAGTAAAACTCTGGGCCCATATTGGAGGTTTATAGAGAGTCCTCAGGCTACGGGGATAGGAGTTTTTCCTGGTCAAGAAAACACGAGTTCCCTGTACAGAATCGTATAGATCTGATTCCCTGATAAACATTACTTAGCATTAAAATGGACCATCTCCATTCTATCTCACATTCTTCTTCTTATCATGTTGTTTTCTTGTCCTTTATACTAAAGAGTTACCGCATTGTGGACTTTGAGGAGTTGCCAGTAAATCTGGCGTCGTGGGAGAAAACATCCGTTTGGGGACCTGTGAGAAATAAATAAACCACAGAGAGATCAGCTGCCAAGACTGTGATTTCTGAGATTTCAAAATAAAGGCTTACTCGTGAAAACCATGCAACGTTAGACCAATTCACTGAGACACAGCGGACCAATTGGATTGGATTTGATTTGGATTTATTTGAAGAAAAACCCAAATCTGTGTTGGAACATTGACTTAGATTTTATTTGGTGAAATGGTTTCAAATCCACAGACAGACAGACAGACAGATCCTTAAACATCCCGTGTTATGTGCGTATTCTTTTACCAAGTACAGATGGAATGTCTACCAATGGCATGCCCATCTTTTTGTGAGAAATTACACTGGTCACTCATAACATTTATAAAGTGTATATAGATAGCGATCACTTGAGATTAGGGACTTCAAAAATACTTTTTTCTAATGATTAGTAAACGGTTTATAAATGTGGGAGTAATGATTAATAAATGGTGAACACACAATCTATAAAAGCCTTATAAAGGTTTTATAACGGTCCTTTATACTAAAGTGTTACAGCATTGTGGACTTTGAGGAGTTGCCAGTAAATCTGAAGCAGGTACATGGAACAAAACAGTAACAAGCCCATTACAGTAAGGGCTTTGATCAGTACAAATCATACACACTGGACATGTTTAAGACATAGCTGGCTTACAAGTGGTGCTTCATGATTTCACCCTTCCCTTTCAGAAAAAAAATGATGTATTTGATGTGGGAAGAGCTGTTCAAAACACAGACCCATCATGGTAACCAGGTTACTAGGGGAACCAAGCCGATTGTAAGAAAAGTCTGTGTTTTGCTATAAACAATCCTTATCAAAAGGGAAAATCTATGTTTAATGTTTGCCTCATTACTGAATATGTAGCGCTGGTTGCCTCTGCTCTGGCGTCTGATTGTAATTATGTTTCACATTACTCACAGTATGACATTTACATTTGGAGGGTGATTGCTCTCTCCCCCCCCCCCCCCCCCCTTAAATTGACTTCCTGGTTCCTGGAATGAACATAGGTTCCAGAAGGTAGTCAGGTCCTGGTAATGTGTTGGAATATCCTTGAAAAACTTGTACAAAATAATACTCATAATATACTTCAAATAATCATATGAAAGATAATTTACTAAAATTGTTAAATTACAGCCCCAGAGGTTTGCAATGAGTTCTTATCACATTATAAATGTGTATTCAAACTCTAGAAATAGTATATTTGTCATTGAGTGTTCATGGTTTATTTTATTTGATGGATTACATTTATGCACACTCACACACACTGTCACTCCAACACACACACACATGTATACTTACTCTACACACCCACATACAATCATCCTATGCTACTCTGTTTATCATTATATCCTGATGCCTAGTCAACTTACCCTTGTTACATATCTACCTCATTGTACATATGGTATTGGAACTGACTTTGTATATAACTTCTTACTTTCTTGTGTTCTTTTATTTCCTATTCTTATTTTTGTTCTACCTTGTTTTTAGTGCTACATTGATATTGATTACTGCGTTGTTGGGGTTAGAGCTTGCAATAAAGGCATTTCACGGTTCTTTCACTGTGCTCACGTGACATTAAGGGTTGGCTGTAGCATTGAGGGAAGGGTTGGCTGTAGCAGTGAAGGAAAGGTTCCTTTAGCATTGAGGGAAGGGTTGGCTGTAGCAGTGAAGGAAGGGTTGGCTGTAGCATTGAGGGAAGGGTTGGCTGTAGCAGTGAGGGAAGGGTTGGCTGTAGCATTGAAGGAAAGGTTCCTTTAGCATTGAGGGAAGGGTTGGCTGTAGCATTGAGGGAAGGGTTGGCTGTAGCAGTGAGGGAAGGGTTGGCTGTAGCAGTGAGGGAAGGGTTGGCTGTAGCAGTGAAGGAAGGGTTGGCTGTAGCATTGAGGGAAGGGCTGGCTGTAGCAGTGAAGGAAGGGTTGGCTGTAGCATTGAGGGAAGGGTTGGCTGTAGCAGTGAGGGAAGGGTTGGCTGTAGCATTGAAGGAAAGGTTCCTTTAGCATTGAGGGAAGGGTTGGCTGTAGCATTGAGGGAAGGGTTGGCTGTAGCATTGAAGGAAAGGTTCCTTTAGCATTGAGGGAAGGGTTGGCTGTAGCATTGAGGGAAGGGTTGGCTGTAGCATTGAAGGAAAGGTTCCTTTAGCATTGAGGGAAGGGTTGGCTGTAGCAGTGAAGGAAGGGTTGGCTGTAGCATTGAGGGAAGGGTTGGCTGTAGCAGTGAGGGAAGGGTTGGCTGTAGCAGTGAGGGAAGGGTTGGCTGTAACATTGATGGAAGGGTTGGCTGTAGCATTGAAGGAGGGGTTAAATTCAGTTAAAATATATCAGGCAGTTTTTGGTTTTATGATAAGGGTGGACATGAAAATGAAATATCTTTGTGAACATGTCATAGTTAACGTGTTTTAATATAACGTACAACACTAAATCAGAGCAAGTTATGTTTTTAAAGGATTTTGTGACATATTGCGTGGCCAGATCCCAGAGGGTGAATGACCCCCTTCATGGGTTAATGTCCTTTGGGATATAACTAATGTGATGTCAACATGAGCCACACAGATGTCTTTTCTCTCTAACTCTGTGAACCTTCAGATGGACTTCCAACACACTGTGTGATTGGCTGGCCCGTCTCCTCTTCTTTAGGCCCTTGGCCAGTAAGCTGTCTCTATATAGCATTACATTCTTGTAGGCGACAGCAGAACTTGAGGACAGACCTTTTCACAGAGTGATTCTACATACAAACTAATAGTGTTTAGGCTTAGAGAATGTGTAAAGGGTTTGCAGTCTTACAGCAAACATGTCTTGAGAGGTGAGTACAGTTCTATATGAGCATTCTGTCCAAATAGTATATATTCTGAATGAATGTTCACCTTGTAGGCTATGTAAATACATACTCCATCTCTTTCCGATACAACAGTTTAATCTTAGGGCTCTGTTTGATTGATGATTTGTTACTTCTATGTAGGTTTTTACCTCTCTGCAGTGCGTGTGCTTTACATGGTGCTCTATCAGGGTCTTTAATAATCATGCCAACAGTTTAACACTTAAACCCTGTTTAGTTGTTTAGCTGTTCTTTTACACTTGTGGTTTAACACTTGTTCTCCTGACTCCTAATGTTTTTTCTGTAAAGGTACAGTATGTGTGTTATTTTCAAATGTTCCCTATTCACTTTTTAGAATTAAAAGAAATGTTGAGAATCTACTTACTGAGACAGATCTGAGTGATTCTGATTCAAAACGTCAGACGATAAATTAATCTTTGAGTGGATGGTATGCCAGATTGTCACATTCTCCGTCTTCTTCTAGGGCTAAACATATCAAGGTGAAGTTTGGTACCCTGCTCCAGAGGCCAGACCATGAACACACTGAGAACGTCATCCCCTTTCAGAAGAAACCTGAGAACGTAATCCCCTTTCAGAAGAAACCTGAGAATGCCATCCCTCTTCCACAGAAACCTGAGAGATGTCTGGAGACGCCTCCGAAGTATGACAGGTAATGGAAAAGCGTTCAGAATAAGTCATTGGCCGTGTCCCAAATCTGTCTTGCCTATATTTCTTACATACAGTGGACTAATTGTACTGCATACATATAAACATTAGGTTGTTATTTTACCTGATCGCTGTGGTCAGCATTTAACTGCACACTTTTGTCCACTCTAAAATAATTCCAAACAGTGCACTGTGCACCCGCCATTTCAGCCAGTCATCTCTGCCTTATGCAAAATGTCACTGTTCAAAATTGAACCACACCGCATTTTGGAGCAACATTTCTAAGTCTATTTGCTATTTTTTCATGCCTCTGGAAAACAGAAATGATAAATGGTGTGATTAATTTTTTTGCCATCTTTTTTTGCAATAATTGTATTTATTCTGATAGGCTCATGTTTTACCGGTGTGACGTACCCCCACTATTTATTTTTCTGGGACTCCGTACCAGCTAACTTTGACCCCTGGTCACAATGATAAAATGTAAACACAACTGGAGACACCTCCTCATATTTGGAGACAGGACGACAGCTTTACGATAGCTAGCGAAAGAGTGTAGAAAACGTTGGTAATTAATTGTAAATAACTTTAGGTGGCTAGCTAAGCATCTTTTGCCTGTCTACCCATCCACATCCCTCTGGCCAAACGTCATGCCCACTAACTTCTCTTCTCCACAATGATGTATGGAGCGATTGATAGAGCAGCGAAATTCAATTCAGGATGAGACGTCTGGGAAAAGTATTTTGGCTGTGGAGCAAAGCAATTCACTGACTTACAATTAGTTAGCAACCGCACCACTCTTTGATAGCAAATGCGACCCAAAACAGCAAGGTGTTTCCAGAAATGTTTACTTTTTGATGTTCTTTGACATCTTCACTTTCCAGATTGTTATTCTGATATTGAAGCTTAAAATGTTTTTGCCAACATGATGTGTATACAGTATATATATACACAAAAGTATGTGGACACCCCTTCAAATGATTGAATTCGGCTATTTCAGCCACACTCGTTGCTGACAGGTGTATAAAATTGAGAACACAGCCATGCAATCTCCATAGACAGACATTGGCAGTAGACTTTTCAACGTGGCACTTTTATAGGGTGCCAACTTTCCAACAAGTCAATTTGTCAAATTTCGGCCCTGCTACAGCTGCCCCCGTCAACTGTAAGTGCTGTTATTGTGAAGTGGAAAAGTCTAGATGCAACAATGGCTCAGTTGCAGAGTGGTAAGCCACACAAGCACACAAAAAGGCACCACAGAGTGCTAAAGAGCACAGCGCGTAACAATCGTCTGTCCTCAGTTGCAGCACTCACTATCGGGTTCCAAACTGCCTTTGGAACCAACGTCAGCACAAGAACTGTTCGTCGGGAGCAAATAGTTCTTCTTCGCTCCCAATGAACAGCTTGCCGCCCATGGACTCTGGAGCGTAGTGCCAACTGTAACATTTGGTGGAGGAGGAATAATGGTCTGGGGCTGTTTTTCATGTTTCCGGCTTGTTGGAAAGGTGGCATCCTATGACGGTGCCACGTTGAAAGTCACTCAACTCTTCAGTATGGCCATTCTACGGCCAATGTTTGTCTATGGAGATTGCATGGCGGTCTCCTCGATTTTATACACCTGTCAGCAATGGGTGTGGCTGAAATAGCCAAATCCACTAATTTGAAGGGGTGTCCACATACTGCTGTAAATATTTTGGTGGGCAAGGGTGTTGAACACCCTAGAAACAAATATGTTTTGCCTAGAGAGTTCACTTGTTATTCTAAAAGTTCAAATGTTGATTGATATTGATAGTCATTCAGAAAAAGCACACTTTATTTTGATATACATTACTTTGTAAATTGTACACAGTCTCTTTGGGAACATCAGTCATGTAGAGTTACAACTTGAGAAGAGAGCAATTAATAATGCTATGATCAAAAAGTACTAAACATTATATTTTGTATTGAACCAAGCCTTATTAAAGTTTTCCTGAGTCATTTCAAAGGTGCAACACAAAATGTATTTTTCCGCCCGGTTTGAAACAAGTCAGAACGGGAACAGAGAATCTAGGAGAGAATTTTGCAGCTGGAAGAAAAGATGACAATCCTGGGAGAAAGAGATGCTAACAAGCTAGCTAGCTAGCATCTTCTCTGGTCTGTGGAAATTTGCATGAAGGAGAGAGAAAGTCAATCAACTACCTTCATATGGAAAGAATCCACAATGGTGTTGAATAGCACTTCACAGGCTTACGCTACACAAAACAAGTCCGAACAAGACTGCAGCACGCAAGGTCTTCGATGACTTCCTTCTACACTTTGGCCACCCATCCGATATCATCATGAGGGAGTTTGAGAAATGAACTATTCAGAAGAATGCAACAGTGGGATACCTTCACTGAAGAACAACCTCATATCATTAACAGTCAAATCTCAGTGGATAGCTTCAATAGAACACTCTTAAAGGACACTGGAAGAAATGCAGAAACTGAACTGGAAGGATTACCTCAACATTGTTCTACATTTCAACAAGTCTTTCTCACTTGTTCCTTCTCTTAGGATGTGAACTGGACAATCAATCTGGTCTACCTAAGAGACGAAGAAGGAAATACACAGTCTTGCGTGATATGCAGAGAAATAGAAGACACATCAATGCTAGAAGTGTATGACATCATGACAATCTCATGGAGAAAATACACAAAACACAACAAATCTTAAAGAGGGAGGAAGACGAAAACATCCGTGGGACATAAACAGCCGAAGACTCATCCCATGGATACTCAGAATGTTTAAGTGAGGCGCAGTACCGCCTGTTGATTCCAAGATGAGCGTGAGGCAAATGTCTTCCAACCTGCAGTAAGAGAGCATCTTGAAGAAGCAGAAGCTGGAGGCAAAGCCGAGGCACCAGAGTAAACTCAAGATGGAAGTCATGGAACTGAAGAGGAACCTGAACAAGACCCAGAAAGGGTCCATAATTAGGATGAAGGTCAAGCTGAAAATATAGAATGAGAGGATGATCAAGATCACCAGGAAACCAGAACAGGTGTAGCTTGTGGAACAAGCATTGTCTGTTAAAATGCAGGGGGAAAACTTGATTATCAGAAAAATACAAGACAAGTCAAGAAGAACAAGTTCACCGTGAAGTTCAAGAAGAAAAATGGTTATTACTTCAAATCAAATTTGATTAGTCACATGTGCCGAATACAACAGGTACAACCTTACAGTGAAATGCTTACTTATGAGCCCCTAACCAACAATGCAGTTTAAAACATATATGAGTAAGAATAAGGAGTAAAAGTAACAAGTAATTTAAGAGCAGCTGCTATTGTTATTTTACAAGACTATACACAGGGGGGGTACCGGTACAGAGTCAATGTGCGGGGGAGCCGGTTAGTTGAGGTAATATGTACATATAGGTAGAGTTATTAGAGTGACTATGCACAGATGATAACAACAGAGAGTAGCAGCGGTGTAAAAGGGGGGCGGGGGAGAAGGAAAATAGTCTGGGTAGCCATTTGATTAGATGTTCAGGAGTCTTATGGCTGGATCCTGGATGTCGGGAAGCTTGGCTGGGCCGTACGCACTACCCTCTGCAGTGTCTTGCGATCGGAGGCCGAGCAGTTGCCATACCAGGTAGAGATGCAACAAGCTCTCAATGGTGCAGCTGTAGAACCTTTTGAGGATCTGAGGACCCATGCCAAATCTTTTCAGTCTCCTGAAGAGGAATAGTTTTTGTTGTGCCCTTTTCACAACTGTCTTGGTGTGCTTGGACCATGTTAGTTTGTTGGTGATGTGGACACCAAGGAACTTGAAGCTCTCAACCTGCTCCACTACAGCCCCGTCGATGAGAATGGGGACCTCTTTTTCCTGTATTCCACAATCATCTCCTTTGTCTTGATCATATTGAGGGAGAGGTTGTTGTCCTGGCACCACACGGCCAGGTCTCTGACCTCCTCCCTATAGGCTGTCTCGTCGTTGATCAGGCCTACCACTGTTGTGTCATCGGCAAACTTAATGATGGTGTCGGGGTCGTGCCTGACTGTGCAGTCATGAGTGAACAGGGAGTACAGGAAGGGACTGAGCATGCACCCCTGAGGGGCCCCTGTGTTGAGGATCAGTGTGGCCTGATCACCTGGGGGTGGCCCGTCAGGAAGTCCAGGATCCATTTTCAAAGGGAGCTGTTTAGTCCCAGGGTCCTTAGCTTTTGGTGAGCTTTGAGGGCACTATGGTGTTGAACGCTGAGCTGTAGTCAATGAATAGCATTCTCACATAGGTGGTCCTTTTGTCCAAGTGGGAAAGGGCATTGTGGAGTGCAATATAGATTGCATAATCTGTGGATCTGTTGGGGCGGTTTGCAAATTGGAGTGGTTCTAGGGTTTCTAGGATAAGGTGTTGATGTGAGCCAATGACCAGCCTTTCAAAGCACTTCATGGCTACAGACGTGAGTGCTACGGTCGGTAGTCATTTAGGCAGGTTACCTTAGTGTTCTTGGGCACAGGGACTATGGTGGTCTGCTTAAAACAGGTTGGTATTACAGACAGAGAGGATGAAAATGTCAGTGAGGACACTTGCCAGTTGGTCAGCGCATGCGCACAGTACATGTCCTGGTAATCTGTCTGGCCCTGCGGCCTTGTGAATGTTAACCTGTTTAAAGGTCTTACATCGGCTGCGGATAGCGTGATCACACAGTCTTCCGGAACAGTTGGTGTTCTCATGCATGTATCAGTGTTATTTGCCTCGAAGCGAGCTTAGAAGTAGTTTAGCTCGTTTGGTAGGCTCGTGTCACTGGGCAGCTCTCGGGTGTGCTTCCCTTTGTAGTCCGTAATGGTTTGCAGGCTCTGCCACATCCGACGAGCGTCAGAGCCAGTGTATTACAATTCGATCTTAGTCCTGTATTTACGCTTTGCCTGTTTGATGGTTCGTAGGAGGGCATAGCGGGATTTCTTAGAAGCTTCTGGATTAGAGTCCCGCTCCTTGAAAGCGGCAGCTCTAGCCTTTAGCTCAGTGCGTATGTTGCCTGCAATCCATGGCTTCTGGTTTGGGTATGTACGTACAGTCACTGTGGGGACGACGTCATCGACGCACTTATTGTGTGCAATATGTGATGTGGTGTACTCCTCAATGCCATCGGAAGAGTCCCGGAACAAATTCCAGTCTGTGCAAAACAGTCCTGTACGTAGCATCTGCTAAGGAGGATATAATTATGGTCCGATTTGCCAAATGGCAATTGTACATCTTCATGGTGATAGTAATACTGTTACATTTGCAAAGATTGGTACATTTTGAGTCAAACTAAAGAGATGCACTTTGAGCGCACATCAGTGGAGATTGTAACTGGAACAGAATATTATGTTTGTCATAGAAGTCTTCTGTAATTGTTATTGCAATTCACGGCATTAAGATCTAATCCGCATTTTGGGAAACAGCGCCTGTTCGCCCCAGTGCCTTTGTTATTGTTTTTGTTTTGTTGATGTAACGGAGGAGAAATGGAAGAGAGGAGTGCGGTAAGCATGGTAAAAAATTCTGCCTTACGTATTCTGCTGTTCGATGACGTGTGCAATGATGTCCGAGTGGAAAAATACAGTGTTTGTTGTTTGCAGTAATTTCTTTGATATTGTAATATCGTAAACGGGACAAGGCAGTTTCAACAATTATGTGAAATAATTTAGCCACACGACCCAACCCTAGAGAGACAATTATTATTGTAAAAGCTCAAATGTTGAATGAAATACCTGTCATTATATTTACAAGTTCATGTTCTACAGTGTTATGTTTCTACATTGTGAAAAAGCACATTTTCCATTGTGATACATTACTTTGGAAACTGTAGACTGTCTCTTTAACAACGTATATGACAGAAAAATAAGCTAATAAAAAATACATTTTGCTTTCAACCAAGCCTTAATTTAAGGTGCCAGAAATGAGGATGGACAGGATTTGCCTGAGTCATTTAAAGGGTGCAACACAAATAATTGTACACAAAAGGAGCTGAATTCTTTAGAAATTCAGCTGCTCTGGAAAAGATCTGATGCGATTGGTCAAAAGACCAATTTGTGGAAGAAATATCATGACTGGGCTTCCTATGTAAACGCAGCCATATAGTTCAACATACACACCCACACACGTAACTATTCCCCAGATGGTTGCTGTAAATGAGAATGTGTTCTCAGTCAACTTACCTGGTAAAACAAGACATGCTAACATAAAAACACATCTCTATTTTGTGGACATCCTTCATCATTTAACACATTATAATAAAATATGTCTCTTTCAAGACCATCAAGAGCGGAAGCATCACAGTGGGGGAAGGCCCTGGACAATGTACTGACCAACAACTGTAAGTTTCAGCACTTATACAAATGGTTAAATATCAGTATTTTGACATATTCTAATGAGACTATGTTGCAGTCAATCATTGACTCTACTTTGGTAAACTTCAAATCAGATAACTTACTGTATTCCTCTTCCTCTCCCTAACAGATGGCCTGGCTACTTTCAGGGGCTTCCTGAGGTCAGAGTTCAGCGAGGAGAACATTGAGTTCTGGGTAGCCTGTGAGGACTACAAGAGGACCAGAGAAACAAGCAAAATGGCAGCCAAGGCTAAGAGGATTTATAAGGAGTTTATACAGACCGGGGCCCAGTGGGAGGTTTGTTCTAATTCTCCGTTTTCCAGGGTTGTGTTCGATAGGCACCAAACTGAAGAATAAAGACTGAAGTAGGGAGGGACTATCTGGACTTGTCCAATAAGAAGCGCTCGTTTTAAGTTTTCTGTTGTGTGCCCTAATGAACACAACCCTGCATCTGATACATTGACATAGGGATGAAATGACAATGGGCATGATGTCAATCCTCGAGCGCAATTCACCAAATTAGATGAGGACTTTAGTTTTGAAACTCTGTTAATATTGGTCACTGAACACGTTCCAGTCTTGTTTCGGTAGGAATTGGCTTTTACTGGGTCGTTTTATGAATAGGACGTGTGTTTGCTGAGTAAAGAACAGAGACGAAAAGCTTCAAAGCGTCTATTGATGTGCCAGACCAGGGAATTAGTATTTACACACATTACCTATAGTATTACACACCTGGCCCACTGCGTGAGGTTATACGAAGTACAGTGGTCCTAGACTGTACAAACATTACACAAATACTGTGTTTGTTTTTGAGAGGTATTACCATAGTAATCAGTCAATGATAGTCCAATGGTAAGATTAGGTAGTCTTACTGTAGGAAAGTTACGATATGATGATTGACACGATACATTACTTTAGTATACATTTTCATGTAATATTCATTACAGTGCAATTTCTTAAACAATTCATGCTATATACTACATCTAGAAAAGGTAGATTATCTTTACTGTGGTCAATTTACCTATATTTTGTCTCATCCTTATTGATCTAACATACCAAATACACGTCACATACACCCAAGCTCTGTAACAACAGGATACATTGAAACATGCACCTTCTCATTATAAAGGCACTCTCCCTCAAGTCATTTGATTCTAATGCTCAGCTGACTCTCTGCCTCCAACAGGTGAACATTGACCACATCACCAAGGACGTAACAGTAAG
Source organism: Oncorhynchus mykiss (assembly GCF_057628025.1). NCBI lineage: Eukaryota > Metazoa > Chordata > Actinopteri > Salmoniformes > Salmonidae > Oncorhynchus > Oncorhynchus mykiss. The sequence goes on from NC_143049.1 coordinate 33,989,998, forward strand.
GAACTTGGGCCGACTGACTCCTATGACCTTTGACCTAGCCCAGAGACAGGTCTTCGCCCTCATGGAGAAAGATTCGTACAGGAGGTTCCTGAAATCCAACCAATACCAGGAGATTATAAAGTAGAAATTCAAACACTGATTGGCTAGAGTCGTGCCATCAGACTGATTGGTTGGTGGATTGATTGATTGACTTGATTTATCAATCATGTCATCGGACTGATTGGAGGGTTCGTTGGGTAAATGACTGATTTATTGATTGGTCTGTTAGTCATTTTTTGGAATCTGATATATAAATTACACACCAGCACCTATTTACCTGAACCATTATTCAACTGATACAGTATCTAAAGGAAATAAATATTACACTTTTTTTTTAAGTCTTAATTTTAGCACTGCAATGTATAAATGAATACTTCAGAAATATGACGAAGAGTGTGTGTGTGGTTTGAGGAAGGATGGGGAGACAATGCAGTGACAACACAAGTTAACCACTATTCACATAACTAGCTATGCACACCACCAACAGATGATATAGTGAGGACATCAGAGCTTTACCTGACATGCAGGACACACCTCTGAAAATAGAAAGTGTTTTCATTCATTCATTCTATTCATTCAATCTGCAATAATAAAAAAAAACATGTCAAGCTACGTAACTTTTACCAATCTGTATCATTTATTTCACTGTTGGACCTCATGTTCGTAACTCTTATCGTCATGGCTTTGAAAATAGGCCTGGCGTCTCGAATGGGGCTTTCAAGCTGAAGCAAAACTGTTATACTTTGGTTGAATTTAGGTCAGCTAAAGAAACAGGACTGAGAAAATTGCACCTTGTTCAGCTGCTCTTGCCTGTAATGATAAATAATAAATGAGTACAGTCAGTACCCAGACTGAAGCATTGCAAAGGAACAACCTTTGTGTCAGATTAGGGATTTGAAGGTGTTTTACAAATGTTATACTCTTGACCACTTGTTCATGTCACATAAGGTATTTTTTTGTGTGTGTGTGTGGGGGGGGGGGGGGGCTGACGCTGCACTCTGTTCAGTGAGGTGTATTGATGTTTCTGGCTACTCTCTGTGCCTTGGTTCAATGATTTATTTCAGACGTCATCCCGACTCAAAATAGTCAAACCTAATTTCCATCAAGATGTGGACATTTTGTCACCACTTATTGTGTCAAACTCTTAAGTGAAATTAAAAAGTGGAACTATTGTCATCAGACCATTCGGTAGAAGGGCCCATCAAGACAATTTTCTGGTCAATTTGAAATGGTGCATTATGGGTGCACTGTGGGCAATTCCACGGTCACGGAGACTCCGATTTTTCACTTTCAATTGTATGCCAAACTAAAAACCATTGATTTCAAAGTTTAACAAATCATACAACTCTATGCACAATGACTACTTTGAACAATTTACACAGTAAAAGAAAAACATACAGGGGAGAGTGTGGTAAATTGAGCAATGGTTTACATTCAGTATCACTCTGTCAAGGGAAATATGGTATCCTGACGAACAAAGATATCTGCATATATTTCAGGATGTTTTGGATCTCTGGAAATAATCAGAATTTATGTAAACATTAAAGTTTTGAAAACATAACTTGTCAAAAAAAAAAGTGGTACCTTGGCACAATTCACCCCGGATCAAATCCAATTTTAAAGTTCCTCCAAAAGTTCTACAGCTGCACCATCGAGAGCATCTTGACTGGCTGCATCACCGCTTGGTATGGCAACTGCAAGGCGCCCGACTGAAAGGTGCTACAGAGGCTAGTGAGTACGGCCCAGTACATCACTGGGGCCGAGCTCCCTGCCATCCAGGACCTCTATACCAGGCGGTGTCAGTAGCAACCACCTGAGGATCTGTCTTTTTCAGCCATCTATAAGTAATCATTTAATACAGTTGAAATGTTTACAAATTAGATGTGCTGAAACGAAAGCATCTTCCAAAAATTAAGACTCAGATTATAGTGATATTATGTCTGATCTCAAAAAACAATGTCAAGTATATATAGAGGTGTAATCTAGAGCCAAACCTGTTGATTTTTAATCTTAGACTATCCTGTTATTGAATTATGCAAAAGAACGTGACACAGTAATTAATGAGTCAGTCTAGACAGCGAAGGTGAGTGCAGGTAGGCCTAGACTGAGGAAGTTTTTGGTGGTTGCAACCCTGTTCCACCCCTGTGTTTATGAAAATAAGTATGTATTTATGCAAAGTAGGCACATCATTGTCTTTATTTTAACACAAAATATTTTTCCTATGCTGAACACATACTGTGTTTGAATTCTGTACAGAGTGGAAAGGCAAAGACATCATGGAGGACGAGGACGCTTGTTTACAGATGTACAAGAGACTGCAATTATAAATATGGTTTTGGCCAACAATGTAATTGGGATTTGAGAGATAAGAGAGCATATCTTGAATAATGACACCATATTTAACAACATCAATGCTGTAAGCCTGTCGACCACACAACGCATCCTCCAACGGCACCGAGTGACAATGAAACAACTTTACAAGGTGCCATTTGAGAGAAACTCTGACAGAGTCAAGAATATGCGACATGACTTTGTAGAGGTATGTATGCAACACTACTTCCAGTACTTCAGACCATATTTACTCATCTGTATATCCTTTTGTCTGTTACAGAGAGTATTAGAGCTGGATGCCCATGTAATTCGCCATTAATTTATTTATGTGGATGAGGTTGGCTTCAACCTCACCAAAACCAGGTGCCGATGAAGAAATGTAATAGGACAGAGGGCAATTACCAATGTCCCTGGACAGCGTGGGGGTAATATAACTATGTGCTGCCATCGCTCAAAACGGGGTCCTCCATCACAATGCCACACTGGGTCCGTACAACACCGGCCATATGCTCACTTTTCTGGATGCAATTTACACAATGCTTGTCCCTGATCCAGATCAGGAGCCTGCTAGATTTGTAGTTTTATGGGACAATGTTAGTTTTCACCGGGCTGTTCTGGTCCAAAACTGGTTTGCCACCCATCCACAATTTGTAGTTTTGTACCTACCTCCATATTCACCTTTTCTAAATCCCATAGAGAAATTCTTCTCAGCCCAGCGCTGGAAAGTGTATGATCGCCAACCCTATGCCCGGATGCCGCTTCTCCAGGCAATGGAGGACGCATGTGGGGACATAGAGGTTGCCTCTGTCCAAGGTTGGATACGCCATGCTAGGAGATACTTCCCTCCATGTGGGGACATAGAGGTTGCCTCTGTCCAAGGTTGGATACGCCATGCTAGGAGATACTTCCCTCCATGTGGGGACATAGAGGTTGCCTCTGTCCAAGGTTGGATACGCCATGCTAGGAGATACTTCCCTCCATGTGGGGACATAGAGGTTGCCTCTGTCCAAGGTTGGATACGCCATGCTGGGAGATACTTCCCTCCATGTGGGGACATAGAGGTTGCCTCTGACCAAGGTTGGAGGTTGCCTCTGTCCAAGGTTGGATACGCCATGCTAGGAGATACTTCCCTCCATGTGGGGACATAGAGGTTGCCTCTGTCCAAGGTTGGATACGCCATGCTAGGAGATACTTCCCTCCATGTGGGGACATAGAGGTTGCCTCTGTCCAAGGTTGGATACGCCATGCTAGGAGATACTTCCCTCCATGTGGGGACATAGAGGTTGCCTCTGTCCAAGGTTGGATACGCCATGCTAGGAGATACTTCCCTCGATGTTTGGCAAGAGAAAACGTATCTTGTGATGTGGACGAAGTATTGTGGCCAGACCCAGAAGAGATGAAGCGTAGCTTAGCACTGGTGACTGACCCCCCCCTACCAATTCCTGGACTGCCCCCCGGGACCCCACACACACAATTGTATTCTTTACTGTATTCTAAAGAATATACTGTTGGTTTACATATGTTTATGGTTTTGTTGTATGCTACTGTATACAACAGTAATGTTTGGCCTAATAAATATTTTTTGTTTCTACATTGCATTGGTGTTAACAGTGTACTTGTTACCCCTCTCAGCAGGTTACTTTCACTGTAGAACATTGTATTGGTTTTTACAGTGTACTTGTTACCCCTCTCAGCAGATTACTTTCACTGTAGAACATTGTATTGGTTTTTACAGTGTACTTGTTACCCCTCTCAGCAGATTACTTTCACTGTAGAACATTGCATTAGTGTTTACAGTGTACTTGTTACCCCTCTCAGCAGATTACTTTCACTGTAGAACATTGCATTAGTGTTTACAGTGTACTTGTTACCCCTCTCAGCAGATTACTTTCACTGTAGAACATTGTATTGGTGTTTACAGTGTACTTGTTACCCCTCTCAGCAGATTACTTTCACTGTAGAACATTGCATTAGTGTTTACAGTGTACTTGTTACCCCTCTCAGCAGATTACTTTCACTGTAGAACATTGCATTAGTGTTTACAGTGTACTTGTTACCCCTCTCAGCAGATTACTTTCACTGTAGAACATTGTATTGGTGTTTACAGTGTACTTGTTACCCCTCTCAGCAGATTACTTTCACTGTAGAACATTGTATTGAAATGTAGATATAAGCCTATGAAAGACCAAAGAGCTTTAGATTTAGAACAACAGTGTTTACATGGTATATCCAAACATGTACTATTATGAAAGCAGTGTTTACCATTTGATGCAAATGCTTCATTCTGACATGTGTTCATGTCATTTTGAATGCAGTGTTACATTTTGAAGGAGATGTGAGGCATTTTGCATTTTGTGTGTGCAGTTTTGGGAATTGTGTGTAGAGTTTTGAAAAAAGGAGACAGTTTTGAAAAACGTGTTTAAGCAGTTGGAAAAAAACTGTAAATAATTTTGGCCCTCAATCTACACACAATACCCCATAATGACAAAGCAAAAACAATGTTTTTAGAAATGTTGTAATCTAACAAAATGTGGAAAAAATGAATGGGTCTGAATACTTTAGCGAATGCTCTGTACATAGCTACCTCAATTACCTCGTACTCCTGCAGCTCACGTTGACTAAGTTAAGCCGCCTACATATTTCTGTACTGAATTAAATATTACCACTACTTTTTAAAAATCATGTCTATCTTTATTTCTCAAACACAATAGCAATTTGTTGTCTTTTAATAATTTAACACAGTCTTAACACCGAACAAACTTTGTACTTTTGTAAACACTTAAAAATAGGGCAGGCCTGTTGTTACCCCATATCCCAGCGATAATGCCTTGCATTACGCCAGGGAAGAAATAATTCCAATTGCTCAACTTGCCTTTGGCTCCACCATTGTCTCAACTTACCCGATGGCCATTGACACTCCTTACCCCAAGGCACACATTTAGACTATATTAGCCCACACAGCTATACGTTGTTTATTTTATTTATTTCACCTATAATTAACCAGGTAGGCTAGTTGAGAACAAGTTCTCATTTGCAACTGTGACCTGGCCAAGATAAAGCATAGCAGTGTGAACAGACAACACAGAGTTACACATGGAGTAAACAATTAACAAGTCAATAACCAGTACAGTATGCACATTCATGCTAGGTTTAGGACCTAATATTAAAACGTATAGAGACCCCAACTGATGTATAGAACAATCTTAAAATGATCTACTTTACATTAATTTCACTGAAAATCTGTTTTTTCACCCAACTCCTTCTCAGGCTCAATGAGATGATGACCTCTTCCTAAATGTTTGGTCAAATGATTACTAATTGTATGTATGGTTTCCTAGAAACAACTTATCCTTTTGGCTCAACTTGACCCACTCTCCCCTACTGAAAAAAACGGTGCAAATGCAAAGTTTGGATCTGTACAGTTCCTGTAAATGTGTTTTTGTGCAATTTTCTGTGGAAATGATTACGAGTAGTCATTGTGCATTAAGGTCTATGGTTTGTTAAACTTTGAACAGAAATGTTTTTTGTTTGTTAATACATTTTAAAGTGAAAACTCTGTTACCATGGAATTTCCCCCTATTGAGATGAATCTGACATTTGTTATAATGTTGTTGAGATTTGTCAGCATGTCTAATACAGAGATCTAGTGCCATCCTCTGGACACAGAGAGAACATGCCGGTATCAAGCTTTTGCAAAAAGATATACGCATGACTCATAAAAGAGAAAAACATCAAAAGATCATGTCACAACTAGAGGGCCTACTGTAACAATAAGGTTTGTGCCATGAAAATGCCTCTCAAATGAAGGGATGGATTGTCATTCACATTCAACAATTTTTTTTAATCTTAAGTATTTCTAATATAAAATATTTTTCCCCCAGACTTGTCTCTTGTGATGGACATTTCTCCTTGTGGTTACTGAGATATCAGAGATACTTTTGAGGAGATAGGAAATAGGAACTCCATTTGTATTAATCGTATTAAATGCCCATTGTGCACGTTGCCCTGCGTCGTCAATGGGCCGCACGGTGCATTCTGGGCGATACTGGGACAAGGAGAGCGTCATCCGCAATGAGAGGCGAGACCATGTGAGGATCTGACTTGGTGAATAGAGAGAAGAGGAGAGGGCCTAGAACCAAGCCCTAGGGGACACAGTTAAATAAAGACTAAGTAAGTAAGACTCCAGTAGTGACAGTACGTGGTGCAGACACAGATCCTCTCCAGGTCACCTGGTAGGAGCGGCCTGCCAGGTTGGATGCAATCCAAAAGTGTGCAGAGCCTGAGACGCCCAGACCTGAGAGGGTGGAGAGGAGGATCTGATGGTTCACGGTGTCTGAAGGCAGCAGATAGAACTAGGAGGATGAGAACAGAGGGGAGAGAGTTAGTTTTCGCAGAGCGGTGAGCCTCCGTGACACAGAGAAGAACAGTCTCCATTGAGTGACTTGTCTTGAACTGGTTAGGGTCAAGAAGATCGTTCTGAGAGAGATAACGAGAAAGTTGATCAGAGACTGCATGCTCAAATGTTTTGAAAATAAGAGAGGGGATACTGGTCTATAGTTTTTGACGTAGGACGGGTCGAGGGGAGCGAGTAGTGGAAGAGAGAGAGCGAAAATTGCGATTGCGCTTGACCATCTGGGTAGGGGCTGAGTGTTTAGGGTTGGAGGAAAGGGAGACAGAAAAGGAAACAAAGTAGTGATCAGAGACCTGGAGGGGGGTTTGCGGTGAGATTAGTAGGTGAGCAGCCTCTAGTAAAGATTAGGTCAAGCATTATTGCCTGCCTTGTGAGTTGGAGGGGATTGGAAAAGGGTGAGGTCAAGCGTATTGCCTGACTGGTGAGTTGGAGGGGATTGGGAAAGGGTGAGGTCAAGCGTATTGCCTGCCTGGTGAGTTGGAGGGGACTGGGAAAGGGTGAGTTCAAGCGTATTGCCTGCCTGGTGAGTTGGAGGGGATTGGGAAAGGGTGAGGTCAAGCGTATTGCCTGCCTGGTGAGTGGGAGGGGACTGGGAAAGGGTGACGTCAAGCGTATTGCCTGCCTGGTGAGTTGGAGGGGACTGGGAAAGGGTGAGTTCAAGCGTATTGCCTGCCTGGTGAGTTGGAGGGGATTGGGAAAGGGTGAGGTCAAGCGTATTGCCTGCCTGGTGAGTGGGAGGGGACTGGGAAAGGGTGAGGTCAAGCGTATTGCCTGACTGGTGAGTTGGAGGGGATTGGGAAAGGGTGAGGTCAAGCGTATTGCCTGCCTGGTGAGTTGGAGGGGACTGGGAAAGGGTGAGGTCAAGCGTATTGCCTGCCTGGTGAGTTGGAGGGGACTGGGAAAGGGTGAGGTCAAGCGTATTGCCTGCCTGGTGAGTTGCAGGGGACTGGGAAAGGGTGAGGTCAAACGTATTGCCTGCCTGGTGAGTTGGAGGGGACTGGGAAAGGGTGAGGTCAAAAGAGGCGAGGGGAAAGAAAGAGTTGGAAAGAAATTAATCGAAGGCAGACTTCGGGAGGTTGAAGTCGCCAAGTACAAAGAGCGGTGAGCCATCAGGAAATGAGCTTATCAAGGTGTCAAGCTCATTAAGGAACTCTCCAAGGGCACCTGGTGACCGATAGATGACAATAATGTTAAGCTTGAGCGGACAAGTGACAGTGACAGCATGGAATTCAAATGAGGAGATGGACAGGTGAGAGAAGGAGAAAAGAGAATTCCATATGGGTTGTGCACCCCCCCAAAGTGCTGAATTCAAACGCTGCCAGAGAACAGGAATTCCATATGGGTTGTGCACCCCCCCCCCAAAGTGCTGAATTCACGTTGAATGACACATCTGATCAATGAGAAGATTTGAAATAGACAGGATGGTGACGAACACATTGTTGCATAAATAATTAGAATTATAACATTATATCATATCTACTCATGGTTAAATGGACGCACACGTGACTCAACAACTTGACTAGGCCATCTACCCTTTTCCCTCTCTTTTTTGGAAACTCACATGATGCGCAAAGGCGGGTGTCGGGGGGGGGGTGATTGACCAACATAAGGCTTGTCAGCCATTGCCTTAAAGGCGCAGGGCCTTTTTTTACAGCACATATTTAACCAGCGCCAGAGATGGAAGTGGAAACAAGACATCTCACTCGCTCCTTTTTTCTGGTTCATATACAGTCAATGAACTAAGCAGACCAGACCCAGCTGCTAATGCATTGGTGCCAATGGGAGAGCCGGAACTGTGACCATTTTTCAACGGAAAATGGCCTGCATTATTTATCCACCATGTTTGACCAGCACTACGGACAACACTACACCAATCACACATCTGTCCTCCACATCCACTACACACAGTATGGTCTTTGCCCTGTTGGTATTGTGTAGCAAATACATTCTGGGGGCAATTGCCTGGTTCTTGTGAATAAACTCTCATGCATCAAACTGATTCTGTGATTAGTTGTTCCCAAATAGTAGGCTAACATCTGCATAGGCTTACTTAGTTCATCTGGACACCAATGGAGAATACAGTAGGCACATTTGAAAACAGCACCCGCGCTGTTTCCAGATTATGCCACTAGATGTCATACAACCCTTATTACAGGGTTTATGTGAATTGGAGAGAGTTATACGCTACTCCTGCAAGTCCATGATGATGATGCTATGCTCTGTTCCAATGAAAATAGTGGAATCCTCTGATTTAAAAAAAAAAAAAAAAACGTCTGGTCTTCAAGCAGATTTGGATGCTGTCATTCGTCATTTGGCACGCGCGTAACATCAGTTTTTATTCATGGCAATGGCATAAAAATAATTGACAACCTTGCCTTGAGAATTGTGCGTCATCTGAAACGCCACTAGACTGGCAGATATTCTAGCTCGGACGGTATCAAATTGGACCGTTAGACGCATATGGCGTTAACAAATTCATTAGCCAATCAATCTGTAGCGCACAGTGGTTCAACCGGAATGACCGCTGGGTTCTAGGCGACTAACCAATCAAAGACCTTCTTAAGTGTTGGGCGAGATGCGCGTATTTACAGTCTTCTAATAGCGTTGGCATAAAACTAGTGTTGGACAAGTCGTGTATGTATCAGAAGGGCGATGCCAGGGATAACCAGGTATAATTTAGTGGATGATGCACAGGATTTGAGGATCCCAATGCACAACGAGGCGGCATTTCAGCATGGGGTCTGCTTCGAGGCAAAGGTAATGTTACATAGGCTATGAACTACAGTAGCGGCTCATCCATAAGGGTCTATAGTGTACGGATGCGCGCTGACTATATAATGAATTGATATCCAAAATTATATTTTTCCAAAATGTTATGACAATGTAAATGATGATAGCTAGATTGAATTTTTTGTTATTTCATTTGAATTGTGCCCTAATATTACACTCAACAGTGTTGATTGAATTCTGATTGCACTGTATTAAATGTTACAGTGTGCTTGTCGAAATGTATTCATGAATGTATTATCCCATGCCAATTTATCAAATCCATATAGACCTCCAGTAGCCTACCCTTACAATGTATTCAGAATGTACAGTGAAGTCCATTTGACAAGAAACACATGAGAACAGAGTAAGAGTTCAAGAATACTTCAGTTACTAATGACAAATGTCATAACTGTGTAAATATTATAGTACATTGGCAGTCTGGAAGTGGGTCGTCCGAACAGCCGAATGGAGATAGTGGCTGCAATGAGAAGGATACGGGTAAGATGCTTCAATGATCACTTTACCAATTATCTAGTTTCCTGTGGGGCATAATATTTCATGTTTTTCTCTCCCTTCCAGTAATGATACTTTCTCCATATTAGGAATATTTAAATGTCTTAAAGATAAATTTAAAAAAACTTGGACTGTGTGTGTGTGTGTGTGTGTGTGTGTGTGTGTGTGTGTGTGTGTGTGTGTGTGTGTGTGCGTGTGCGTGTGTGTGTTTGTATGGCATGCATGTCCAATATATTTTTAAGAGATTCATATTCTACTCTCTCACATTGGTATGGTATCTGCATATTGAACTGGCCTACATCTACATATCAAATATTGCAAATCAATCATTGTATTCTAAGGTTGTAAGACTATAATCTCAGTCTAAACCAACCATCTCTTCTAATCCTATCAAACCGATCCTAACCATCTCTCTATAAGGAGATATCTTTCTTAATCTTAAAACCAATATCCTTAACCATCTCTTTAAGAGGCGTCCTCTCCGCTGGAGAGATGAGAAAGAGATGGCGATGGTGTCTGGCATTAATGGTTACTGCAGTGGGCCAGAGTATTACAGTGTTACGGAGAGGATTTAACTGCTGCAGAGTCAGCTGGGAGAGCCAAATGCTACATTTAACCAAGCCATGCCGCCGGGTCTGTGTGACACAGAGGTCAGTGTCTCTGTTTCACACAGAGGCTGGCCACTTCCTCAATGACGTCCAGAGAGAGACAACTCTTATAAGGAGGAAAGTGATGGGGGATATTTTTTTAGTGAACATACAGATGTGGGATTTAAATTCGATCACTTTTTTGTTGCTTTGAATTTTCCTGAACAGCAGGACATGCAAACTTGTTGTGTATTTGAGGTAAAAAAGGCTTCTTGTCACGGCTGTTGAAGGAGGAGGACCAAGGTGCAGCGTTGTGAGCGTACATATTCCTTTATTTAGAATAAAGACCCCAAACAAAACAATAAACACTACAAAACAAACCATGAAGCTAAAGGCTATGTGCCATAAACAAAGTCAACTTCTCACCAAGAAAGGAGGGAAAAAGGGCTACCTAAGTATGGTTCCCAATCAGAGACACCGATAGACAGCTGTCCCTGATTGAGAACCATACTCGGCCAAAACATAGAAATACAAAATCATAGATAACAAAACATAGAATGCCCACCCCAAATCACACCCTGACCAAACCAAATAGAGACATTAAAAGGCTCTCTAATGTCAGGGCATGACACTTCTAAAGTTTGTAATTTAGAATTTTACATTTCAGATTTGACTTGCCTTTACGAAAAATGTATCAACCACTACAAAATATCCATGAATTATAATCCACATAATAATTCACATTTCCTGTTGCTGCAGGATTATTTTCCTGCTGTAGCAAACTGGCTCAAATTAAGATCCTACTGTAACGATCGTCATAATGGGTAGACCAAGGCGCAGCGTGATTTGGGTTCATCATATTTATTTTAAATGTGAACCAGCAACAAAACAATGAAGAGAAACAAACGAACGTACAGCCTTGTAGGGCTCAAAAGCAACAATACAAAAACAAGATCCCACAAACAACAGGTGGGAAAAGGCTGCCTAAATATGATCCCCAATCAGAGACAACGATAGACAGCTGCCTCTGATTGGGAACCATACCAGGCCAACATAGAAATACAAAATCCCCCTCCCCCCCCAGTCATGCCATGACCTTCTCCACCATAGAAAAATAAAGACTTTCTATGGTCAGGACGTGACACCTACATTTTAGTGGGCGATTATAATATGGTTGTAAGTACCTCAATGGACGGTAAAAGAAATCACACTACAAACTATCACCCTCATGCACTTAAGGAAATTACGAATATGATGAATATATTGGAACTAGTGGATATCTGGAGGTTTAAATATCCTGATCTAGTGAGATATACACGGCGGAGGCTCAATCAAGCTAGTCGTCTTGACTGCTTTCTAATGTCATTCTCACTGGCACCAAAAGTTTTAAAAAGTGTAGATAGGGGACCGAATGTGGTCGGACCATCAAATAATTGGTATAAACATTACTCTTGCAGAATTTCCGCGAGGATATTGGACATTTAATCAAAGCCTACTGGATGACAAATTGTTTTAACCAAGACAGAATAATATTTACTGACTTTTTCCTACATTACATAGGTACAGCAGATCCCCTTATTGTATGGGACACTTTTAAATGTGCCTTTAGAGGCCATGCAACTCAGTACCCATGTAACGGAAGTACTCATCTTTATTAAAACCAAAACAATGTCGGTCAAAAGAGTTCATACTAAAAAAGGAAATAGAGGAACTAACAGTAGAGATACAGTAGATACCAATAAAAACTGTAACAGAGTTCATACTAAAAAAGGAAATAGAGGAACTAACAGTCGAGATACAGTAGATACCAATAAAAACTGTAACAGAGTTCATACTAAAAAAGGAAATAGAGGAACTAACAGTAGAGATACAGTAGATACCAATAAAAACTGTAAAAGAGGCACAGAATGAATTAGAGGAAAAACTAAAATCAATGGACAAACTATTCAAGAAAGTGTAGTATAGTGTAATACATTATTAATATAAAGCAAACTAGATGGAATATTGTGAAAAATGCACCAAATTTAGTTTTTAATTTACGACATGGAAATGCAACCAAAAATAATTTACAGAAACTTATTACAAATGACGGAGTCATCCATGATTCACCAAACCATATTTTGAAAGAGGAAGCAAAGTACTTTAAACATCTGTTTTCATTTCAGTCTCCTCCATTTCCACTAACTGAAGTTAATTGTAAGGATTTTTTAGTGTAAAAAATTGTGTAAAATTAACAGCTATACAGAAAGAAACATGTGAAGGCCCAATTACAGAGGAGTAACTTCTAGATGCAATTAAAGTATTAACGTCTGGGAAAACTCCAGGGCTGGATAGCATACCAGTTGTTGTACAGTACCAGTCAAAAGTCTGGACACACCTACTCATTCCAGGATTTTTGTTTTTTTTATTTTCACTATTTTCTACATTGCACAATAATATTGAAGACATCAAAACTATGAAATAACACATATGGAATCATGTAGCAAACAAAAAAGTGTTAAACAAATCAAGGTAGCCAGTCTTTGCCTTGATGACAGCTTTGCATAATCCTAGCATTCTCTCAACCAACTTTGTGAAGTAGTCACCTGGAATGCATTTCAATTAACAGGTGTGCTTTGTTAAAAGTTAATTTGGGGAATTCCTTTCCTTCTTAATAATTTTGAGCCAATCAGTTGTGTTGTTACAAGGTAGGGGTGGTATACAGAAGACAGCCCTATTTGGTAAAAGACCAAGTCCATCTTATGGCAAGAATAGCTCAAATAAGCAAAGACAAAAGACAGTCCATCATTACTTTAAGACATGAAGGTCAGTCAATACGGAACATTTCAAAAACTTTGAAAGTTTCTTCAAGTGGCATCGGAAAAACCATCAAGCTCTATGGTGAAACTGTCTCTCATGAGGACCGCCACAGGAAAGGAAGACCTAGAGTTACCTTTGCTGCAGAGGATAAGTTCATCAGAGTTAACTGCACCTCAGATTGCAGATTGAGTGAAGATTTTTGGTTTTTGGTTCCAACTGCCTTGTCTTTGTGAGACACTGGGTAGGTGAACGGATGAGCTCTTCATGTGTGGTTCCCATCGTGTAGCATGGAGTTTGGAGGGGTGATGGTGTTGGGGTGTTTTGCTGGTGACACTGTCCGTAATTTTTTTATTCTAAGTCAGTAATGGAATTGGGCCCAACAAGTGTTTATTGAAGTCATCCTTATTGGATCAGAGGAAAATCAGTGTCCTCTGGGACCATAATGGAATTGGGCCCAACAAGTGTTTATTGAAGTCGTCCTTATTGGATCAGAGGAAAATCAGTGTCCTCTGGGACCATAATGGAATTGGGCCCAACAAGTGTTTATTGAAGTCGTCCTTATTGGATCAGAGGAAAATCAGTGTCCTCTGGGACCATAATGGAATTGGGCCCAACAAGTGTTTATTGAAGTTGTCCTTATTGGATCAGAGGAAAGTCAGTGTCCTCTGGGATCATAATGGAATTGGGCTCAACGAGCGTTTACTGTTTATCAAAGTCGTCCTTCTTGGGCCAAGTTCCCTTGTTGGTGTACAGTGGAGTACATGGCCTACTCTACTTTATGGCGGAAAAGTTAGCCTGGTCCCAGATCTCTTTGTGCTGCCGACTCCTACGTTCATTTTTGTCAAGACAGCGTATACATATCTGAAACCGGGCTTGTAAAGACTGCATCAGCTCAGACAAAAAAACACCACATCCATTCTTCAGGCATTGCTGCCTTCCAAATCCCATACAATAGCATGAAGAGAGAGGGGAATAGCCAGTTTGCTTTATTCTCTCTTTCTAGGCTACGAGAGGCAGAGCTTTGTTGATGCACATGAAAATAATGAGAACCGTCCTTTTTATGTTCTCCCTCATTTCCCACTGTCAGGTGTGTAGCCCCCGTTTCTATAGGGCTGTGGGTGTGTAGCCCCCGTTTCTATAGGGCTGTGGGTGTGTAGCCCCCGTTTCTATAGGGCTGTGTGTGTAGCCCCCGTTTCTATAGGGCTGTGTGTGTAGCCCCCGTTTCTATAGGGCTGTGGGTGTGTAGCCCCCGTTTCTATAGGGCTGTGTGTGTGTGTAGCCCCAGTTTCTATAGGGCTGTGTGGGGGTGGATGGTGGCGTGAAGCCCCAGTTTCTATAGGGCTGTGTGGGGGTGGATGGTGGTGTGAAGCCCCAGTTTCTATAGGGCTGTGTGGGGGTGGATGGTGGGTGTGTAGCTCCAGTTTCTATAGAGCTATGTGGGGTGGATGGTGGGTGTGTAGCCCCAGTTTCTATAGGACAGTGGGGCTACACACCCACAGCCCTATAGAAACTGGGGCTACACACCACCATCCACCCCCACACAGCCCTATAGAAACTGGGCTGTGTGGGGGTGGATGGTGGTGTGTAGCCCCAGTTTCTATAGGGCTGTGGGTGTGTAGCCCCAGTTTCTATAGGGCTGTGTGGGGTGGATGGTGGTGTGTAGCCCCAGTTTCTATAGGGCTGTGGGTGTGTAGCCCCAGTTTCTATAGGGCTGTGGGTGTGTAGCCCCAGTTTCTATAGGGCTGTGTGGGGTGGATGGTGGTGTGAAGCCCCAGTTTCTATAGGGCTGTGTGGGGGTGGATGGTGGGTGTGTAGCCCCTGTTTCTATAGGGCTGTGTGGGGGTGGATGGTGGGTGTGTATCTGGTTGTCCATCCCGTCCCTCACCTCAGACTCTGGTATAATACCCTCTTCACACCACTGAACCGATCTGAGCTGAGCCAGGCTGTGCTGTGCTGGCATGGTTACGCATCTCTCTCGGACCAGGTTCCTAACCCGGATCTCCTGTGTACAACAAAACGATAGCCGGTGTTATAGCCGGTGTTATAGCCGGTGTTATAGCCGGTGTTATAGCCGGTGTTATAGCCGGTGTTATAGCCGGTGTTATAGCCGGTGTTATAGCCGGTACAGCGAAATGCTTATGTTTATGGATCCTAATAATGCCGTGAAATGTCAAGGGAGAACACAAAGAAGAGAAAGAAATCGTAACGACCCTAAATAAACAACCCAAATATCAAATCAATCAGGTGTGCATCACCTGGTAGACGGTTAGTGATGGCTGTTCAACAGTCTGATGGTTAATAGAAGCTGTTGTTTAGTCAGCTTTCTTTTGTCTCTGTTAACCTGTTGAGCTAAAGGCTAACTTAAGTCTTCATGTCTAATGCACTACTCAGGTCAAACTATATTAGTCAGTTAGCACTAAACACATACCGTCAATAGAAAAATAAGACAGGAATGTCATGAAAATAATAATGTGTATTCACTGAATCAGCTGATTCAGAATCCAAACAATCAGAATCAAAACCACTTATAGTCTCTGAACATTATAAATCAAGTCTCTGTTTTAGTTAGTTGTAATGTTCAACTAACTTCAGTCCCCCCCAAAATGAACTAAATATTTCTGACCCCAACATTCTACTCAAACCACGGGTGTATTCACTACACTCTTAGGGAAAAACGGTGCTATCTACAACCTAAAAAGGGTTCTACCTGGAACCAGAAAGGGTTCTCCTATGGAGACAGCCGAAGAACCCTTTTGGAACCATTGTTTTATAAGAGGGTAGGAACCAAAGAGACCTACCTGAATTTGGCCAAAACGTTTTCCGTTGCAAAAACGTTTTTATAGTGTGAAACGTTTTGCAACGGTGTGCGACTAATGAATACACTCCAGCAAGTGACCATGGGTGTGGCTAGGCTACACATCTCAAGGAACCGTGGAACTTTGTGGGTTACAAATTTAATAAACTTTTTTTCATCCCAGTGGGCATTTATTGCTGGTAGGCACAGGATATATTAAAATACAATAATATAGCCAGAAAGACAATACAGTCAATCAGCAATACAGTGAAAACAGTAGTACAGTCCGTGAAATAGTCCATAGTCCGATACTGAAAAGGAGTTAAAAAAATCACCCAATTAGTATAAAAAACATCTGAATATCATTCTATTTTACAGGGAGAGAAAGGCAACACGACATAGCTTCAAACCTCTGACATGAGAGGATCCTGATTAGGCTTCTGGTTGAAGATCAGAGGTGGAAAAGTGCTCATTTGATAAAAGTCCTCATTTGATCAATTGGACTTCTGAAATATTTCCTAATTTGGGGAAAAACATGTTTCTTTTAGATGTCTGGTCCTGATGTCTGGTTCCTTAGACTACAGTACAGTCAGAGGGAACACTTCTAACAAGTCTAACTAATGAAGGGGAAGGATACAAGTGGTGCACACTACTGAATATTCCTTCATGTCTAATGCACTCTGGGGGGGAACAGGGAACTTTTTTGTTGGAGACTTTACCAACTCTACAATCTGACTTTGCCACTTTTCTTCAGCCTTTGTGTTGACTCTCAGCAGCAGGTGCTGTCTTGTAGGGATATCAATGCTAAATACTTTAGTACTCACTCCCTGTTAGTACTTACTACCTATTAGGGACAGATCGAAATTTACTGGGGGAGGGGTGGTCCAAAATAGGGAAGGGTTGTCAAACTTTCTTTTTTTCTTTGGGGAGGGTAGTGTGTTTGTTTTGGTGGACACAGGGAGGGTAGTGTGTTTGTTTTGTTTTGGTGGACACAGGGGGGGTAGTGTGTTTGTTTTGGTTGACACAGGGAGGGTATTGTGTTTGTTTTCTAACAATATAGTGCTTATTTTTGTACAAAATATTTGGATAGAAAATGTAAGAATTACCGTACCTTCTATACGTCTATATCTGTATTCCAGACACAGTAGCTATCTGACATTAAGAAATATGTGTTGGTGTCGTAGCATGCCACATACAGTCTCTCTACCTCTCTGGGGTTCGGCCAAAGGTCTCTTTCTTTTTTCAAATGTATTTATTAACACCTGTTACAAAACACAAGAAAGTTTAGTGACATTTGGAGATTGCCAAGCCAAGCCTTCGATACTGGGTAAACCTACAAGGTCAAGGTTGACAGTCTATTTATTGTAGTGTTGAAAACGCAAACATCCACGAATAGCACAGAGAGGCGGCTGCCTATCTACAGTCTTGATATCATTGGCCACTTTAATAAATGGAACACTAGTCACTTTAATAATGTTTACTTATCTCACATTACTCATCTCATATGTTTATAATGTATCCTTCACTATCTATTCTTACTATCTATGGCATCTTAGCCACTCTGTGGCTGCTCATCCATGTATTTTATACTTCTATATTCTCATCCCATTCCTTCACTAGATTGTGTGTATTAGGTTTGGTTGTGGAATTTGTTAGATATTAGGTTTGTTGTGGAATTGTTAGATATTACCTGTTATCTAGAAGCACAAGCATTTCACGACACTCACAATAACATCTGCTAACCATGTGTGTGTGACCAATACAATTTGATTTGAAGTGACCGATGTCAGTATA
Organism: Oncorhynchus mykiss; assembly: GCF_057628025.1. Taxonomy (NCBI): domain Eukaryota; kingdom Metazoa; phylum Chordata; class Actinopteri; order Salmoniformes; family Salmonidae; genus Oncorhynchus; species Oncorhynchus mykiss. The sequence goes on from NC_143049.1 coordinate 34,008,035, forward strand.
CTTTGTTTATTGGTGGTGTAGTGCACTGGCACAGAAACCTGTTGGTGGAAAATTCATTGCATATATTTTATATGATTATAAATATGGCATCAAAGTGTTGAAAAACTGATTTCCCCAGAGCTGATCATTGTCGGCAGCTGTCTCTGATGGTTGTGTATTGAAACAGGCAGGTAGAGTGAGCTCGTCTGTGGTGGTCGACGAACCCTCAACCTTCTGGCCCGTAGCCGTGTGTGGTATTGACTGTGCCACAAAATGGCAAAATCGATATCCACGTTTATAAACATAGGGTCGCTACAGTTAGTTTTATTTGTGGTCGTAAACCATATTTTGAGTTAATTCCATGAGGAGGGAAGGTGTTCATTTATTTTATAGTACAAGGGGAGTGTCATGTGGAAATATTTGTAACTTTGGGGAGGGGGGTGTTTTTTTATGACACCGTGAGTTGTCAATTTCGATCTGTCCCTTAGTACTCACTCCCAGTTAGTACTCACTACCTGTTAGTACTCACTACTTGTTAGTACTCACTACCTGTTAGTACTCACTACTTGTTAGTACTCACTACCTGTTAGTACTCACTACTTGTTAGTACTCACTACCTGTTAGTACTCACTACCTGTTAGTACTCACTACTTGGTAGTACTCACTACCTGTTAGTACTCACTACCTGTTAGTACTCACTTCTTGTTAGTACTCACTACTTGTTAGTACTCACTACCTGTTAGTACTCACTACTTATTAGTACTCACTACTTGGTAGTACTCACTACCTGTTAGTACTCACAACCTGTTAGTACTCACTACCTGTTAGTACTCACTACCTGTTAGTACTCACGACCTGTTAGTACTCACTACCTGTTAGTACTCACTACCTGTTACCACTCACAACCTGTTAGTACTCACTCTCAGTTAGTACTCACTACATGTTACTACTACCTACCTGTTAGTACTCACGACCTGTTAGTACTCACTACCTGTTAGTACTCACTGCCTGTTAGTACTCACTACCTGTTTGCACTCACTTCTTGTTAGTACTTACTACCTGTTAGTACTGACTCCTTGTTAGTACTCACTCCCTGATAGAACTCACTGCTTGTTAGTACTCACTACCTGTTATTGGTACATGTTTTCATTCCATTACATCAGGTATCTCTGGACAAGGTTGAGGAATTTAAATTTCAGTTTACTTCTTGAATAGGAATGGACACCAAAGTCCATGGTAGTCCATACTGTATAGCGTATAATTGTATGGGTTATTTGACATTCCAATTTCATGAACAAATCTATCTAATTGACACCCCCCCCCCTCCCCTACAGTATGAATTCAAATTGAAGAACATGAAGAAGAAGAAGGTCAACATCATTGTGTCTGCCGATGGTGTAAGGGTGGTTTTGAGAAAAAAGAAAAAGGTAAGGCCCCTTCGACAGATGACACCCCGATGAAAACAGAATGTCAAAATGTTGTTCTTTATTAGGATTTATTCTATCATTGTATTGGAGACTTTTTCTTAGTCCCCTTCAATTTTACATTGTATGAGTTTGGCTGTCTTGTGTCGTGTCCATAATGCACACTAACATCAATTATTATATTACACTGAAGTCAATGACACATACAGTACATTCGGAAAGAATTCAGACCCCTTGATTCTTTCACATTTTGTTACGTTACAGCCATATTCTACAATGGATTAAATAATAAAAATGTATTCAGCAATCTACATACAATACCCAAAGCAAAAAATCTGTTTTTCAACACTTTGATGCCATATTTATAATCATATAAAATATATGCAATGAAAAGCAAAAAACAGGTTTTTAGAATTGTTTGCAGAAATACCTTATTTACATTTATATCTCTGGGTATTTTTTTTATATAAATTTGCAAACATTTCTAAAAACCTGTTTTTGCATTGTCATTATGGGGTATTGTGTGAAGATTGATGAAGGGAAAAAAACAATTTAATTAATTTTGGAATAAGGCTGTAACGTAACAAAATGTGGAAGTAGTGAAGGAGTCTGAATACTTTCCGAATGCACTGTACATCTACAGTTTCCGCGTGAAGGAAACGTTATGTTATATGTTTTCGACAGTGTGAAGTGTGTAACTGTTCCTTACAGAGGCAAAATAAAAAAAGTAATTTAAAAATGTATCCTAAAATGTAAAAATACAGTGTTCTGATCAACATTCTTTGCATATGGAGGCAGAATGTGTTGATTTGCCAAAAGATGGAATACCATCATAGCTCTCTGTCCTTCATGGAAGCTGCAAGGTCCTACATATTGAATGTCTGCAGATGGAAAAAAGTTTAAGTCCATATTTATTTTAGGTGAAACACTTCATAAATCTGTCCCTAGGTCATAAGTCATAGCAGTGAATTGCAGCATTGTGTTGTTCTCTGGTTGTGTTCCAGAGGAAAGAGTGTTCATGGGATGACAACACAGTCATGATAACACAAGACCCCATCTATAGGTAAGGGAATGTCAAAGTGTCCTCAAACATAACACTCTTTTTAAAAGTCCAATGCGGCCATTTAAAAAAAAATCTCAATATCAAATCCTTTCTGGAAAATAATAAAGTACCTGCCTGAGATTGTTTTCAATAAAAATGGTCAAAATAGAGAGGTTGGGAAATCTCTTTCCTATTGGTCTATAATCTAATTTACAGGAAGTCTCTATCATAATTTTCACTATTTAATAGTATTATTCCAACCTCACAGTGTGGAGAGGAAATATATATAACACACAGGAAAATCATGTTTTTCACAGTACGGAGCCTTGAAAATGTTTTGGGGGTATTTTTATACATGGATGACTTTTGGTTGAGTAGTTAAAGGCCCAGTAAGGTCAACATTCAGTTTTGTTGATGAAACTAACACTGTAACAGTATGAACATGTGATCAGTGTTATTTCCTAGTAGAAAAAACAATATTTGGGTGGGGGGGGGGGGTACATTTTACCCCATTTTCATGATATCCAATTGGTAGTTACAGTCTTGTCCCATTGCTCCAACTCCCGTACGGACTCGGGATAGGCGAAGGTCGAGAGTCATGCGTCCTCTGAAACATGACCCTAACAAGTCGCACTGCTTGCTTAACCCCGAAGCCAGCCACACCAATGTGTCAATGAAAACATAGTATAGCCTGCGACCGATGTCAGCGTGCATGCACCCGGTCGACACAAGAAGTCGCTAGAGTGCGACGGGACAAGGACATCCCAGCCAGCCAAACCCTCCCCTAACCCAGACAACGCTGGGCCAATTGTGCGCCACCTCATCAGTCTCCCGGTTACATGATTGAACCCAGATCTGTAGTGATGCCTTTAGCACTGCGGTGCAGTGCCTTAGACTGCTGCGCCACACGGGAGGCCCCTGAAAATACAATCTACATAGGACGTTCTTATCAACCGCTTGCATGGGCGGAAGATTTTGGCTTGCCAGGTGACATCACCAGGCAGTAAATTGGTTAGTAGACCAATAACCAAGAGAGTAACAGACAGTTTTCCCCTTCCCCACTCAGACCACTCCCAGACAGTCCTAGAATTGTTTTAAATTGAGAAATAGTTTTTGCTAAAAAGCTATTTTTGTGAATTTGATTGGAAAACTGTTACAGTAAGTTACTTAAATTATTACAGCGAAAGGATTTGATATTGATATGAAATGGCTGCATTGGGCCTTTAAAAGTGAAATCAATAGAAATTCTCATTATCATTACATTTTCCCCGTCTCATTTAGGATTTTCTATGTGTCACATGACGCCCAGGAATTGAAGATCTTCAGTTACATTGCGAGAGATGGACAGAGCAACATGTTCCGTTGTAATGTCTTCAAATCCAAGAGGAAGGTAAGACCTTAGAGATCCTATAATTCTACAGCTCCTTCAGAAAGTATTCACATCGCCTTGACATTTTGTTGTGTTACAAAGTGGGATTAACATGTATTTAATTGGCATTTAGTGTCAACGATCTACATAAAATACTCTGTAATGTCAACGTGGAAGAAAAATGATAAGAAAAATTCTAACTTTTGTAGAACATTTATGAAAAATAAAACACTAATATACAGTATCTTGATTATATAAGTGTTCAACCCCTTGAGTCAATACGCGTTAGAATCACCTTTGGCGGCTGTGAGTCTTTCTATAAGCTTTGTACACCTAAACCCAGCAAGAAAAGAAATGTCCCTGTCTTTCAAAGATAATTCATAAAAATCAAAATAACTTCACAGATCTTCATTGTAAAGGGTTTAAACACAGTTTCTCATGCTTTTTCAAAGAACCATAAACAATTAATGAACATGCACCTGTGGAACGGTCATTAAGACACTAACAGCTTACAGACGGTAGGAAATGAAGGTCACAGTTATGAAAACTTAGGACACTAAAAGAAGCCTTTTTACTGACTCTGGAAATCCCCAAAAGAAGGAGGAGGCATGAGGACTGCAGATGTGCCCAGGGCAATAAATGGGCACAAACCCACCGTCGCTGGAACAGACAGGACAGGCAAAAAGTGCTCTTCAATGACGAGTCACGGTTTTGTCTCACCAGGGATGATGGTTGGATTCACGTTTATCGTCGACGGGGCCTGTACTCTGGAGCGGGATCGATTTGGAAGTGGAGGGTCCGTCACGGTCTGGGGCGGTGTGTCACAGCATCATCGGACTGAGCTTGTCATTGCAGGCAATCTCAACGATGTGCGTTACAGGGAAGACATCCTCCTCCCTCATGTGGTACCCTTTCTGCAGGCTCATCCTGACGTGACCCTCCAGCATGACAATGCCACCAGCCATACTGCTCGTTCTGTGTATGATTTCCTGCAAGACAGGAGTGTCAGTGTTCTGCCATGGCCAGCGAAGAGCCCGGATCACAATCCCACTGAGCACGTTGGATCGGAGGGTGAGGACTAGGGCCATTCCCCCCAGAAATGTCCGGGAACTTGCAGGTGCCTTGGTGGAAGAGCGGGGTGACATCTCACAGCAAGAACTGGCACATCTGGTGCAGTCCATGAGGAGGAGACGCACTGCAGTACTTAATGCAGCTGGTGGCCACACCCGATACTGACTGTTACTTTTGATTTTGACCCTCCTTTGTTCAGGGACACATTATTCAATTTCTGTTAGTCACATGTCTGTGGAACTTGTTCAGTTTATGTCTCAGTTGTTGAATCTTGTTATGTTCATACAAATATTTACACATGTTAAGTTTGCTGAAAATTAACACAGTTGACAGTGAGAGGACATTTATTTTTTTGCTGAGTTTAGATTGTACAATATTTGCACATTATTTTCAAGTCTTGCCACAGATTTTCAAGCCGATTTTAGTCAAAACTGTAATAAGTAGGCCACTCAGGAACATTCAATGTCGTCTTGGTAAGCAACTCCAGTGTATATTTGGTCTTGTATTTTAGGTTATTGTCCTGCTGAAAGGTGAATATGTCTCCCAGTGTCTGTTGAAAAGCAGACTTAACCAAGTTTTCCTCTAGAATTTTTCCTTTGCTAAACTCTATTCTGTTTATTTTTATCATAAAAATCTCCCTAGTACTTGTCGATAACAAGAATACCCATAACATGATGCAGCCACCACCATGCTTGAAAATATGAAGAGTTGTACTTTGTGTGTTGTGTTAGATTTGCCCCAAACATAATGCTTTGTGTTCAGGACAAAAAGTTAATTTCTTTGCCACATTTTTTTGAAGATTTACTTTAATGGCTAATTGCAAATAGGATGCATATCTTGGAATATTTGTATTCTGTACAGACTTCCTTCTTTTCACTCTGTCAATTAAGTTAGTATTGTGGAGTAACTACAATGTTGTTGATCCATCCTCAGTTTTCTCATATCACAGTCATTAAACTCTGTAACTGTTTTAAAGTCACCATTGGCCACATGGTGAAATCCCTGAGTGGTTTCCTTCATCTCCGGCAACTGAGTTAGGTAGGACGCCTGTATCTGGGTGACTGGGTGTATTGATACACCATCCATAGTGTAATTAATATCTTCACCATGCTCAAAGGGATATTCAATGTCTGCTTTTTTATTTTTACCCATCTACCAATAGGTGCCCTTCTTTGCAAGGCATTGGGAACCCTACCTGGTCTTTGTGGTTGAATCTGTGTTTGAGATTCACTGCTCGACTGAGGGGACCTTATAGATAATTGTATGTGTGGTGTACAGAGATGATGTAGTCATTCAAAAATCATGTTAAACATTATTATTGCACACAAGAGTGAATCCATGCAATTTATTATGTGACTTGTTAAGCACATTTGTACTCCTGAATTTATTTAGGCTTGGCATAACAAAGGGGTTGAATACTTATTGGCTCAAGACTTTAAATTGTTAATTCATTTGTAAACAGTTCTAAAAACATAATTCCACTTTGTGTTAAAGCCAGTGACAAAACAAATCTAAATTTCATCGATTTTAAATTCAGGCTGTAACAAAAAAATGTGGAAAAGGTCAAGGAGTGTGAATACTTTCTATATATATTTTATGTAATTCTATGGTTAAGACAGTGTGTATCGCTGTGGGAGTGGGCTGGGTATGAGATGTAAATTATCCACAGGATCCAGATCAGTGGCATATAATCAGTGGTATATAATCAGTGGTATATAATATGTGGTAGATAATCTGTGGTATATAATCAGTGGTATATAATCCGTGGTATATACTATGTGGTATATAATCTGTGGTATTTAATCCATGGTATATAATCTGTGGTATTTAATCCATGGTATATAATATGTGGTATATAATCTGTGGTATATAATATGTGGTATATAATCTGTGGTATTTAATCTGTGGTATATAATCTGTGGTATATAATCCGTGGTATATACTATGTGGTATATATATATTTTTTACCTTTATTTAACTAGGCAAGTCAGTTAAGAACAAATTCTTATTTTCAATGACGGCCTAGGAACTAGTAACCGGAAGGTTGCAAGTTCAAACCCCCGAGCTGACAAGGTACAAATCTGCCTGTTCAGGGGCAGAACGACAGATTTGTACCTTGTCAGCTCGGGGGTTTGAACTTGCAACCTTCCGGTTACTAGTCCAACACTCTAACCACTAGGCTACCCTGCCACCCCATATAATCCGTGGTATATAATCTGTGGTATATAATCCGTGGTATATAATCTGTGGTATATAATCCGTGGTATATAATCAGTGGTATATAATCCGTGGTATATAATTAGTGGTATTTAGTTTGTGGTGTATAATCCATTTATCTCTACAGGGTATCAGATATGTGGCAGCAGCTGCTTTGGGAAGGGGGCTGGGTATAGGGCACTGTGCCATGATGCATTAAAGGAGCCTTGGAGCCTTGGGACTCTTGGATCAATAGAGAGTTTTGTCTATACACAAGCACACACACACATTGTCTCATCTACAAGATCACAGTTGCACACAGTACACACATGTGATGACTTTCAACTCTGCACGATAGAAAAATGCTCGTAGAAAAGAATGGCACGCGACTACCCCATAACTGCATATCAAACAGCAGAAATGTTCTTCATTACAAAAGCCTGGATAACAACCCTTCCAGTGAGGTTGACTTCACCATGGATACCAGGCATGTACCGTTGACAGTGACTGAGTGAAGCAGCATACTAATTCATCACAAATGACACCCTATTCCTTATTGGCCCTGGTCATAAGTAGGGCACTACATAGGGATGCAGTCAGAGAGAAAGAGGCTTTTAATTCTGACATTTGCAACGTGTACCACCTGCCATCTGTACCAGAAAGTAAAGACACAGGATGTAATCCCCTATATGGTGTAGTCGCGCTTCTCAGATGCCTCCAGCCCTGAACCTCTTATCTCGGACTTCCAGATCAAACCTTGTCCAGAGGAGAGGAGGGTAAACTGCTGATACTGGGTTTGGTAACCCTGGCTCCCATTGATCACTGTTGGGTTTATAGAATCCCGAAATTCCTAAATTGGCCTTGTGATCCAGATGGTTCTTTTTTGAGAGCAGTGCTAGTATCTCAAAGGTCGTGAGTTCACTTCCCGTTGGGCCATGTAAAATGAGTGGTGATCTTTTTAGTGGTGATCCTTTTGGATTGAGGCTATCTACTGGAAATAGCTCAAATGATCATCATATGGTACAGTATGGTACTTACTATACACAGGTAACATAGAATATCATAAACATATAACGGTGGTCATTATTGTTGCACCGTAGGAGCACCACGGTCTCACACACACAACACTGGCCCTGTGCTTACCGACATACAGTGGTGATTGACAGCCTTGTGGCAGCATTCCTCCACAGTATGAATGTGGGGCATTTTAAAGCACCTGGTCAATGTGCCACTGAGTGCACAAGACAACCCTCTTTCGGGCGTTGCGGCATAATTGCTCTAAGGGCAAGAATGTATAACGTTGGAGATATTGAATTATTTTGGTTATATAATCAATGGATTTTTGAGTTCGTTGTGCCTTGTAGGGTTCTAAAGGAAAAGCTTGAGATCCTACGGCTCTGGAATGAACCAATCCATTACAACGACAGCATGCACCTACTGAATTACTGTGCCGACTAAACCTCACTTCCCTCCTTCTTTTGTTGTCGTCTCTCTCCCCCATCTCTCTCTCTCCCTCCTCTGTCTCTCCCCCTTCTTCCTCTGTCTCTCTCCGTCCCTCCCCATCTCTCCCTCCCCATCTCTCCCCCTCCCTCCCTCCCCATCTCTCTCCCACCCTCCCTCCCTCCCTCCCTATCTCTCCCCCTCCCCATCTCTCCCCCTCCCTCCCTCCCCATCTCTCCCCCTCCCTCCCTCCCCATCTCCCTCCCTCCCTCCCTCCCTCCCTCCCTCCCTCCCTCCCTCCCTCCCTCCCTCCCTCCCTATCTCTCCCCCTCCCCATCTCTCCCCCTCCCTCCCTCCCTCCCTCCCCATCTCTCCCCCTCCCTCCCTCCACTCACCTCCCTCTCCCCTTTTCTTTCACCCCCCACCCCTCTAGTCCCAGGCCATGCGCATTGTGCGGACAGTGGGCCAGGCCTTTGACGTGTGCCACCAGCTGACCCTGCAGCAGACAGGGGAGCAGAGCTCTGAGGATGGACTGGACACCAATGCTACCGATGCAGATGGGGAAGACGCTGTGCCAGGTGTGACTCACTTGCCCATGCACCATACTGCCTTATTACCTTATACCATTTTATTACCTAGAACCATTTTACTACCTAGAACCATCTTATTACCTAGAACCATATTATTACCTAGAGCCATCTTATTACCTAGAACCATCTTATTACCTAGAACCATCTTATTACCTAGAGCCATCTTATTACCTAGAACCATCTTATTACCTAGAGCCATCTTATTACCTAGAACCATATTATTACCTAGAGCCATCTTATTACCTAGAATCATCTTATTACCTAGAACCATCTTATTACCTAGAGCCATCTTATTACCTAGAACCATCTTATTACCTAGAGGCATCTTATTACCTAGAACCATCGTATTACCTAGAACCATATTATTACCTAGAGCCATATTATTACCTAGAGCCATCTTATTACCTAGAACCATCTTATTACCTAGTAGCGTCCTATTACCTAGAACCCTCTTATTACCTAGTACCGTCCTATTACCTAGATCCATCCTATCACCTAGATCTATCTTATTACCTAGAACCATCTTATTACCTAGAACCGTCCTATTACCAAATCCATCTTATTACCTAGTACTGTCTTATTATCTAGAACCATCTTATTACCTAGAACCATCTTATTACCTAGTAGTGCCCTATTACCTAGTACATACTGTTCTATATTTGCACAGTGGGGACATTCTCTTCTGAGACTCAATCAGTTAGAGTGTGTTGTGACTCTAGAGAAAGTGGAGAGGAGCCAAATTCTGATTTGATGTTTCAAGCGTCTTTGGGTCTGAGAAAATCTCTAAAATACAATTAGTTTGTATAAAAAAATGGGTTATGTTTTACGTTTTTGCTGGTGGTAGTTGGTCCCTATGTTAGTATGTTTATGATTTGTTTTCTCTCTCCATCCATCTTTCTGTCTCTCCATCCATATCTCTCTCCATCCATCCCTCTCCATCCATCTCTCTCATTCAGCCAAGACGAGGTTGGCATTTTCTGATTCGACTGACCTTGAAGCCACCACAGAGGAGAGCATTGACTGTTTGTCATCTGACCTGGACAAGACCAAAAGACAGGACCCTCTTAGTAAAGATGGGAAGGTACTGAGTCTTATTCATTACATCACACTGTAACGAAACGTTTTGCAACAGAAAATGTATGTGGACACCTGCTCATCAAGCATCTCATTCCAAAATAATGGGCATTAATATGGAGTTGGTCTCCCCTTTACTGCTGTAGCAGCAAACTCTTCTGGGAAGGCTTTCCACTAGATTTTGGATCGTTGCTGCAGGGACTTGCTTCGATTCAGCCACAAGAGCATTAGTGTGTTCGGGTACTGATATTGGACGATTAGGCCTGGCTCGCAGCCGGCTTTTCAATTTATCCCAAAGGTGTTGAATGGGGTTGAGGTCAGGGCTCTGTGCAGGCCAGTCAAGTTCTTCTACACCGATCTCAACAAACCATTTCTCTATGGACCTCGCTTTGTGCACGTGGGCATTGTATAAGGGCACAAGGCGAGATCCAAATGCAGAGAAAGGAGGAAAATGATTGAGCTCCGATATTTATTAGAACAAAAGGGGTAGACAAAAGGCAGGTCGGAGACAGGCGAGAGTTCATAAACCAGGAAGACTCGAAAAAAACAGGGACCGGGAAAAATAGGAGCCAGGACAAACGCCAGTTTGTACACCGGGGATAATAAGCGACACCTGGAGGGGGTGGAGACAATCACAAGGACAGGTGAAACAGATCAGGGCCTGACACGTTGTCATGCTGAAACATGAAAGGGCCTTCCCCAAATTGTTGCCTCAAAGTTCTATAACATCATTGTATTCTGTAGCATTAAGTTTTCCATTCACTGGAACGAAGGGGTCTAGTCTGGACTATGGAAAACAGCCCCAGACCATTATTCCTCCTCCACCAATCTTTACAGTTGTCTCTATGCATTGTGGCACGTAGCGTTCACCTGGCATCCACTCAACCCAGATTAGTCCGTTGAACTGCCAGATGGTGAAGCGTGATTCATCACTCCAGAGAACATGTTTCCACTGCTCCAGAATCCAATGGCTTCTGTTTGGGATATGTACGTACGGTCACTGTGGGACAACGTCATCGATGCACTTAGAGTAGAGTTGAACGGTCTGGTCTGTCGCTACTGTATACCATCAATATACTTAAGTAATGAACTAATAATCGAATAATAATCCTCTATGAGCTGAGCTGGGCTGAGATAGACCCTCATCTCCATCAAACCAGATTGTCTTTGTACTGTAACATGCGGTAGATGTCTGTCACAAAAGCTAACATGCTGTACAACACAAGAAGGTACTCAAAGACCCCCATAAATACTGTCAGACATAACAGCCACTCTCCTCCAGACCACTATTTATAGTCTCCCTTTTAAAAGGTGTTCTTTCACTCTCTCTTTCTGCTTGTCAAATGACTTTCTATCTTCCTATCTCTGTCTCTCTTTCTCTCTCTATCTCCTTGTTAATAGCTTCATCTTCCCTGTCTGATTGTATCAATCTCTTTTGTAGCCTGTTGTATTGTATTGAACCGTATTGTGTTGAATCCCAGCCCGGTGTATTCATAGCACAGAGATAATTACTGCTAGTACGGAGCTGTCCTTGCTGCTGTGTCCTTATTTCTTTATGATGGTAGACATATTAAGTGAAGTGCTAAATGAAGTCCAATAGGTTTCCAAAATGAGCTTTCACTATTGTGAATTATAACACGTAGTAACACAGTGGCACCATTCACCAATGGGGGAATTAAGGCTAATACTATCAGATGGAATAGAAATCATGACAGTTTTGCTCCACATAAAGATAACAGTATTAGTAACTAATTTCTGCCTGTGTGAACATACAACAATGTACAGTATGGGCCTGTAAAATTTCAGTAACTTCCCCAAAATGTACAGGTTTTTTTTCTGAAATCCCGATTTGAAGATTCCCAGAATCAGGAGGGAATCATCAGACAATCTGGGAATCCTTCAACCAAGATTTCTGGGAAAAAAACAGTAGATTTGGGGAAAAGTTACTGGAATCTTGCAGCTTAACAATATGCAACGTAACATGTACCCTCTTATCCTCATTCATTATAGATCACTAACAACTGACCTGGTCCTCTTTATTCCCCATCCAAGGACCCAGCCCTGCAGCTGACCTCCCCCACAACGGGGCCATCCGTGTCGGACCTGTTGGCTGTGAACTCCCCCCGCTCAGTGGAGCACCAGGTGCAGCTGCTCCAGAGGCTGCTCCAGCAGCAGGAGCAGCAGGCCCAGGCTGCTGCAGCACAGGTAGACACGTTTTCAAACTTTTCCAAATTACAGTTTGTCTTGTTGAATGCAGCTTATGAGTAACATTGGCATAGTTTGATTAGCCAAAATACTGTACATTTCACTGTTTGTTATGGTATTTTAGATCAAAAAGAGACTATTAAACTTGAGCCACAGTACCTTGGCAGATTATTAGCTAGCTAGAAACCTCGTACAGCATTTTCTGTGGTGAGCACAAGTGGATATTTCATCATGTGTCTGAACCGTCACTATAAACAGTAACGTGTGTATTATAAATACGACATTTTATATATTGAGTTTTGTCCCGAATGTGTTTACGTTACTTTTAAGTAGTTCAATTAGTGTTTATTTTGTTTAACTGGTTCGTGCTACCCTGAGCTACCACTCTAATGATTGACGGTTCAACAAGGGAGAGGTATTGCCTTTTGCTGCTGGGGCTATAAAGAATGATAAGACAGTGCTCTTCCTCAAAGGTAGCTCTCAGCTCTGCTGGTCTAACAAGACATTCCTTATGACTAACGAGCAAGCCGGCTCAACGTTGTCACTCTACACTGTCTAGTCAGTTTCTCATTCTCTCTTGTCATTCCTGTAATCACATGGCTTGGTCTAATGAGGTTTGGGCTGGTTTTTGGGTTATAATGACGGATTCTTTTTTAATGCTGAGCGAACAGAGGCAGAATCACAGGGGCGAAGAAACGTTCCCTTTGACCCTGGATCAGTGGATGTGTGTTTGTGAATTTCTGTTAGATATTTTGGGGTATTTCTGTGTGTCTATGTTTAATAACCTATGAGTGCATATTCATTTATATTATTTTACCGTGTGTATGTGTGTGTGTCCTCACAAAAATAGTAATGCACAAATGTGTGTGTGTGTGTGTGTGTGTGTGTGTGTGTGTGTGTGTTTGCATTTTTGCATGCATGTGTAACGGATGTGAAACGGCTAGCTTAGTTAGCGGTGCGCGCTAAATAGCGTTTCAATCGGTGACGTCACTTGCTCTGAGACCTTGAAATAGTGGTTCCCCCTTTGCTCTGCAAGGGCCGCGGCTTTTGTGGAGCGATGGGTAACGACGCTTCATGGGTGATTGTTGTTGATGTGTGCAGAGGGTCCCGGGTATGAGCGAGGGGACGGTCTAAAGTTATACTGTTACACATGCGCCTGGTGTGTAAGCATGCACACGAACATACAGTACCTACATACAGTACATACATACAGTATCTACATACAGTACATACATACAGTACATACATACAGTATCTACATACAGTACATACATACAGTACATACATACAGTATCTACATACAGTACATACATACAGTACATACATACAGTACATAAATACAGTACATACATACAGTATCTACATACAGTACATAAATACAGTACATACATACAGTACCTACATACAGTACATACATACAGTACATACATACAGTATCTACATACAGTACATACATACAGTACATACATACAGTATCTACATACAGTACCTACATACAGTATCTACATACAGTACATACATATAGTATCTACATACAGTACATACAGTATCTACATACAGTACCTACATACAGTATCTACATACAGTATCTACATACAGTACATACATACAGTACATACATACAGTATCTACATACAGTACATACATACAGTACATACATACAGTATCTACATACAGTACATACATACAGTACATACATACAGTATCTACATACAGTACCTACATACAGTATCTACATACAGTACATACATATAGTATCTACATACAGTACATACAGTATCTACATACAGTATCTACAGTACATACATACAGTATCTACATACAGTACCTACATACAGTATCTACATATAGTATCTACCTACGTATAGTATCTACATACAGTATCTACATACAGTACATACATATAGTATCTACATACAGTGCATACATCCCTGCAAACGTGTGTGTATACACTCTCACCTCCCAGTGTGTGTGTGTGTGGTGTGTGTCTACATATAGTACCTACATATAGTATCTACATATAGTATCTACATGTAGTATCTACATACAGAACCTACATACAGTATCTACGTATAGTATCTACATACAGTACATACATATAGTGTCTACATATAGTACCTACGTATAGTATCTACATACAGTATCTACATACAGTACATACATCCCTGCAAACGTGTGTGTATACACTCTCACCTCCCAGTGTGTGTGTGTGTGGTGTGTGTCTACCTAGACGTGTGTGTATACACTCTCACCTCCCAGTGTGTGTGTGTGTGGTGTGTGTCTACCTAGACGTGTGTGCTCCAGGACCAGCTGTCAGTAGAGGTGCGTGCAAGGACAGACGCCCAGGCCCGTGTCCAGAGACTCCTGCTGCAGAACACTGACCTGCTGCAGCACATCTCCCTACTGGTCAAACAGATCCAGGAGCTGGAGCTCAAGGCTGCTGGAGGACTCAGCTCCAGTGACTGGCTCTGCTTCTTTATCCATTCTCTCTTCTCTTATCCCTCACTTTCCTTCTTCTCCCCCTCACTCTTCATCCCTCTTTCTATTCACATCTCTCCCCTCTCATCCCTGTTTCTCTTCTCATCTCTCCCCTCTCATCCCTGTTTATCTTCTCATCTCTCCCCTCTCATCCCTGTTTCTCTTCTCATCTCTCCCCTCTCATCCCTGTTTCTCTTCTCATCGCTCCCCTCTCATCCGTTTCTCTTCTCATCTCTCCACTCTCATCCCTGTTTCTCTACTCATCTCTCCCCTCTCATCCCTGTTTCTCTTCTCATCGCTCCCCTCTCATCCCTGTTTCTCTTCTCATCTCTCCCCTCTCATCCCTGTTTATCTTCTCATCTCTCCCCTCTCATCCCTGTTTCTTGTCTCATGTCTCCCCCCTCATCCCTGTTTATTTTCCCATCTCTCCCCTCTCATCCCTTTTTCTCTTCTCATCTCTCCCCCCTCATCCCTGTTTATTTTCCCATCTCTCCCCTCTCATCCCTGTTTATTTTACCATCTCTCCCCTCTCATCCCTGTTTATTTTACCATCTCTCCCCTCTCATCCCTGTTTATTTTTCCATCTTTCCCCTCTCATCTTTCATCCTTTTGTTCTCCTTTTTCTGTACTGTCATGTATTTAATAATCATCAGAATTGACATAACAGCTTATCAGTAACGCTGTCATCTTGCCTGTCATCTTGCCTGTCATCTTGCCTGTCATCTTGCCTGTTATCTGCCTGTCCTCTTGCCTGTCCTCTTGCCTGTCATCTTGCCTGTCATCTTGCCTGTTATCTGCCTGTCCTCTTGTCTGTCATCTTGTCTGTCATCTTGCCTGTCATCTTGCCTGTTATCTGCCTGTCATCTTGCTTGTCATCTTGCCTGTCATCTTGCCTGTCATCCTACCTGTCATCTTGCCTGTCATCTTGCCTGTCATCTTGTCTGTCATCTTGCCTGTCATCTTGTCTGTCATCTTGCATGTCATCTTGCCTGTCATCTTGCCTGTCATCCTGTCTGTCATCTTGCCTGTTATCTGCCTGTTATCTTTCTTGTCATCTTGCCTGTTACCTGTCTCTCATCCTGCCTGTCATCTTGCCTGTTACCTGTCTCTCATCCTGCCTGTCATCTGGCCTGTTACCTGTCTCTCATCCTGCCTGTCATCTTGCCTGTTATCTTGCCTGTCATCTTGCCCTTTCCAGTTTATCATAATCTCCGCTCTCAATTATCCCCTCAAATCACCTCCTCTCTCATCTCTCTATTCCCTCCACTCATCTTCTTTCCTCCATTCCCACTAATTCTCAGTCTTTATTTTATTTGTATCTTTCATTATTTATCCCTCTTTCAATCTCACTCTCTCTCTTCTCTGTTTTCTCCACAGTGGGCTCCCAGGACAGTTTGCTGGAGATCACCTTCCGTGCCAAGCCCCCCCTGCGTGACGCCCCCACCATCCCCACCTCCATGGGCCCCCAGCAGGGTCAGCCCCAGATCAACAATGGCCCATGGGCCTCCACCCTAACAGGGTCCTCTCCACCAGGGACCAGGGCCCCGGAGAGCCTCTCTTTGGGGCCTGGCGGCAGTGCCGTGAGGCTGGAGTGCTTCCGCTTCCCCCGCCGCAGGGGGGAGGAGCCCCACCAGAACCAAGACCAGGAGGGGGAGAGTCCGAGCTCAGGCGGCCCAGAAGGGGACTCCCCTGTGGGTGGAGAGGAGGTCCTTGGAGCCCTGGAGCTCCTCCGGTTCCGGGAGTCGGGGATCGGTTCGGAATACGAGTCCAACACGGACGAGAGCAGTGACAGGGACAGCTGGGGGCAGGGCGAGGGGGCGGGGCCTGAGGGCACGGCACGCCTCTTCAACGTGCTGAACGCAGAGAGCCCTTCAGACTGTCTGGATGATGAGATGGCTGTGTAGCCCTCCACAGCTCTGCTTCACTCAGTCATAGCATATACAGTAGTGCTATAGTGTTGTTGACAGTTCTCCTCCCTACAAACTCAGCTCACAGTACTTTTGTTTGATATTTGTTAATATTTATTAGATATTTGTGTATATTTATTAGATATGTGTTTATATTTATTTGATATTTGTTTATATTTGTTATACTTGCTAAATGTTTGTTTTTGCATTGTTTACATATGTTGGATATTTTATTATTTGTTTATTTATTTTTTGCCGTTTGTGTTTATATTTGGTCATATTTGTTTATATTTGATGCAGTTGTTTACATGTGTTTGTTGCATTTGTTTATATATTTTCATATATTTTGTCTCAGCACTTTACTTTCTGCTGCTGTTTCTACTCCCCTGGGTTTATTGCAGTGTAGTTGTAGTCTGTGTCAGAGCCATCTAAATATATGACTCTGGTCTGTATCATATATCTAAATATATGACTCTGGTCTGTATCATATATCTAAATATATGACTCTGGTCTGTATCATATATCTAAATATATGACTCTGGTCTGTATCATATATCTAAATATATGACTCTGGTCTGTATCATATATCTAAATATATGACTCTGGTCTGTATCATATATCTAAATATATGACTCTGGTCTGTATCATATATCTAAATATATGACTCTGGTCTGTATCATATATCTAAATATATGACTCTGGTCTGTATCATATATCTAAATATATGACTCTGGTCTGTGTCATATATCTAAATATATGACTCTGGTCTGTATCATATATCTAAATATATGACTCTGGTCTGTATCATATATCTAAATATATGACTCTGGTCTGTATCATATATCTAAATATATGACTCTGGTCTGTATCATATATCTAAATATATGACTCTGGTCTGTATCATATATCTAAATATATGACTCTGGTCTGTAGAGGAGAGGTTTTGAGCCAATAATCTATCACTACTCTGTAGAGGAGAGGTTTTGAGCCAATAATCTATCACTACTCTGTAGAGGAGAGGTTTTAGGCCAATAATCTATCACTACTCTCTGTAGAGGAGAGGTTTTGAGCCAATAATCTATCACTACTCTGTAGAGGAAAGGTTTTGAGCCAATAATCTATCACTACTCTGTAGAGGAGAGGTTTTGAGCCAATAATCTATCACTACTCTGTAGAGGAGAGGTTTTGAGCCAATAATCTATCACTACTCTGTAGAGGAGAGGTTTTGAGCCAATAATCTATCACTACTCTGTAGAGGAGAGGTTTTGAGCCAATAATCTATCACTACTCTGTAGAGGAGAGGTTTTGAGCCAATAATCTATCACTACTCTGTAGAGGAGAGGTTTTGAGCCAATAATCTATCACTACTCTGTAGAGGAGAGATTTTGAGCCAATAATCTATCACTACTCTGTAGAGGAGAGGTTTTGAGCCAATAATCTATCACTACTCTGTAGAGGAGAGGTTTTGAGCCAATAATCTATCACTACTCTGTAGAGGAGAGGTTTTAGGCCAATAATCTATCACTACTCTCTGTAGAGGAGAGGTTTTAGGCCAATAATCTATCACTACTCTCTGTAGAGGAGAGGTTTTAGGCCAATAATCTATCACTACTCTGTAGAGGAGAGGTTTTAGGCCAATAATCTATCACTACTCTGTAGAGGAGAGGTTTTAGGCCAATAATCTATCACTACTCTGTAGAGGAGAGGTTTTGAGCCAATAATCTATCACTACTCTGTAGAGGAGAGGTTTTGAGCCAATAATCTATCACTACTCTGTAGAGGAGAGGTTTTAGGCCAATAATCTATCACTACTCTGTAGAGGAGAGGTTTTAGGCCAATAATCTATCACTACTCTCTGTAGAGGAGAGGTTTTTAGCCAATAATCTATCACTACTCTCTGTAGAGGAGAGGTTTTAGGCCAATAATCTATCACTACTCTCTGTAGAGGAGAGGTTTTAGGCCAATAATCTATCACTACTCTGTAGAGGAGAGGTTTTAGGCCAATTGAATATCATGCTGTCAAAATGTTATTACGCCTATTTCTACAGTAGCTCAACATAGCTATTTTCTCTCTCTCCCAAGGCGAGGCGTGTTAGGATTCACTATTTCAATATTTCACTAGTCTTAAGATGTTTACTGACTATCGTCCCCGAATTGTTTGCAGCGAAGAGGTGTGTTGCAAAAACAGCATCATATTTAGCAGGTGCTACTCTCTGCAACACGGCTGTCACTATTCCCTCGTGTCAATGTACTGCACCACAACAGCCGTTTCATATTGTAATGGCCCAGCTGTCAAACAGCAGGACTTTTTGACTCGGCGCCAAGCCTCTGACTCAATGTATTGGTGGGCCGTGTCTTTGGGCACTCTCCAAATCGATAAATCTCTCTCTCTCTCTCCTACTCTCTTACTTTTTTGTGCATGTTTTACTCTCTCTCGCTCTCCCCCCCACACACATACACACACACACTCTTTATATTTCTCTGGTGCCCTCTCTACTTGTCTTTTACTCTCTCCCCTCTCTTCTCTCTCTCCCCTCTCATTCTCTCTCCCCTCTCATACTCTCTCCCCTCTTCTCTCTCTCCCCCTCTCTTCTCTCTTTCCCTCCTCTTCTCTCTTCCCTCTCTTCTCTCTCTCTTCTCTCTCTCCCCTCTTCTCTCTCTCTTCTCTCTCTCCCCTCTCTCTCTCCCCATCTCTCTATCATGTCTTTTCTGATATGAAAGTGTACAAGTGGAAGTGCACTATTTTGACATGATGTCACTGGCGCTCTCCTCGTTGAATTAAATGCCCTTTCTCAAATGCCATGTTCAATATATCTCCTCTTTTAGATCATGTGAAGGAATGATAAATAGCCTGCTGTTTTAGAATGCATCCAAAATGGCACCCTATTCACTAGTCATGCACTACGTAGTGAATAGTGTGCCATTTTGGGATGTATCATTAGTTTGCCTCATCCTCCTGTGAAGCGCTTATCCAGACCGGGGTTCAAATAGTATTTCAAATCTTTTAAATACTTTGAGCAATCGCATTAACCTGCCTGGAGTGCCAGGTGCACTTTTGGGACTGTTCTATTAGTTTCATTGCAACAGGCAAACTCAATCAAGCTCAAATCAAACACAGCTGAAGTATTTGAAATTATTTCAAATAGTATTTGAACCCAGGTCTCCTCTTATCATATTCCGCACCGGCTCTTCTCTGGTAACGACTTTCTGTGCTCCAACTAACATTGACCTTTTCAAAATGTCTTTCTCTGTCGGTATTTATAGCCATTAGCTGTCTGGACACAGTGGACTGTGTTGAGAGCATTTTGAAAGGTGCTGGCCTGACTGGGAGAGCAAGAGCCCAACAGCGCTGGTCTTCGGATGGGATCAGCACCTGTGGGAGCATTCATTAAGCTCAATGTGACAAGAATACTGACATTGCTGTTTCCTAACTCTGGGTAGCTAACGCGGTACAGCACATACATGTTGGACATGCTAAAACACATTTGCTGAATTTGGACTCATCATCAGTGTCACGCCCTGATCTGTTTCACCTGTCCTCATCATTGTCTCCACCCCTTCCAGGTGTCGCTTATTTTCCCCAGTGTATTTATCCCTGTGCTACCTGTCTCTCTGTGCCAGTGTATTTATCTCTGTGTTTCCTGTCTCTCTGTGTCAGTGTATTTATCCCTGTGTTTCCTGTCCCCCTGTGCCAGTGTATTTATCCCTGTGTTTCCTGTCTCTCTGTGTCAGTGTATTTATCCCTGTGTTTCCTGTCTCTCTGTGCCAGTGTATTTATCCCTGTGTTTCCTGTCTCTCTGTGCCAGTGTATTTATCCCTGTGTTTCCTGTCTCTCTGTGCCAGTGTATTTATCTCTGTGTTTCCTGTCTCTCTGTGCCAGTTCGTCTTGTATGTTCCAAGTCAACCAGCGTTTTCCCATTCTCCTGCTTTTTGCATTCTCCTTTTTCTAGTCCTCCCGGTTTTGACCCTTGCCTGTTTCTGGACTTAGTACCCACCTGCCTGACCATTCTGCCTGCCTTGACCACGAGCCTGTCTGCCACTCTTTACCTCCTGGACTCTGATCTGGTTTTGAACTTTTTGCCTGTCCATGAGCATTCTCTTGCCTACCCCTTTGGATTAATAAACATTGTACGACTCCAACCATCTGCCTCCTGTGTCTGCATCTGGGTCTCGCCTTGTGCCTTGTTAATCAGAGTTACAAAATCATTTTGAGCATATGTTTCACTGTCTGATTGTTGACTTCATAAAGCTGATTCAAACGCTCATTTCTAAATCACAAATTTCAGCGCTTCAGCCAATAGTGACATGAATATTAAGAAAATAGGTGTGACGCTTGTGCAACAAATCCTATATTCTTGGCTTCATTTGGCCTACGTTAACAGATTAAAAACATGTAACATTTGAACATTTCTAAAATTAAACATGTCTTTAACCAGTTAATGTAACAACACATCAACATTTGATATTGACCGAGAGAGAGAGTCACACCTGCGCCTATTTTTTCAGGTTGTCAACAAAAAGCACAACTCTGTAGGAATGACAGTCCGTTCATGGGGACGACAGAGTAAAGAGAGAGAAATTGTAGCAGCCTACATGTAGTCTTTGTGTAACGCTTACAGTGCTGTTAAAGAAAATATTGCAGAATTAGGTTGCTGTTAAACATTCTGATTGGTTTCATCCTTCCAACTAAAAGTCCCAATACGACTTACTGTATCATTTTACATTTGTATTTTGGGAAAAAAAGTGAAATCAAGAGAAGAACACGAGTGAATACACAGAAGGTGTGAAGCCACTGCCCACATAAGAC
The DNA here is from genome assembly GCF_057628025.1 of Oncorhynchus mykiss. NCBI lineage: Eukaryota > Metazoa > Chordata > Actinopteri > Salmoniformes > Salmonidae > Oncorhynchus > Oncorhynchus mykiss. Next base: position 34,029,617 of record NC_143049.1, read on the forward strand.
ACTAAAGACATCATACCAAGTCACACATCATACCAAGTCATCTTTCACCCAAAAATATTTTTGCACTCTGAATAAAGCAAATGTATCATCTGACTATATCCTGTGATTTCTTTATTCTGTATCAGCTAAAAATGTTTGATCACAATACAGCGTTTAGGCTTTTAGCATAGCCCCTTTTCCACCCCTGGCTTCCCCCTACTAGCTAACCACACTTCCCCCTAATAGCCTTGAAACACATCACTTATTAGCAGTTCAGCATTTCTCCTACTGTTACACAACATCAAGATGAACATAATATACATTTGACGTCTATGACCAAACTGGCTAACACTCTGTTGTTCGCCAACGGTAGCTATAGCTAGCCACATGCTAACCTGAGAGCCGCTACTACTAGCAGCAGTAAATCCATATATAATGGCTAACACAAACATTGGCTACCATGATATCCTGCAAGTTATATCCAATAAAGATCAGGCCGTTCAGCATTTCTCCTACTGTTACACAAAATCAAGAGGAACCTTTACCATCATTGTAGACATTGAATATCTATAACGAAACTTGCTATGGTTAGCACTATCTGGGATCCTTGGGACATCCTACCCTTAACCCTAACTTTAGCCCTAACCCTTACCTACCCCAAACCTTAACTCCTACCCTAACCTTAACCCTTACCTAACCCAAACCTTAACTCCTACCCTGACCTTAACCCTTACCTAACCCAAAACGTAACTCCTAACCTAACCTTAACCCTTACCTAACCCTAACCTTAACCCTTACCTAACCCTAACCTTAACCCTTACCTAACCCAAACCGTAACCCTTACCTAACCCTAACCTCTACCCTAACCTCTACCCTAACCTTAACCCTTACCTAACCCAAAACTTAACTCCTACCCTAACCTTAACCCTTACCTAACCCAAAACTTAACTCCTACCCTAACCTTAACCCTTACCTAACCCAAACCTTAACCCTTACCTAACCCTAACCTTAACCCTTACCTAACTCAAACCTTAACCCTTACCTAACCCTAACCTTGCCCCTTACCTAACACTAACCTTAACCCTTACCTAACCCAAACCTTAACCCTTACCTAACCCTAACCTTGCCCCTTACCTAACCCTAACCTTAACCCTTACCTAACCCAAACCTTAACCCTTACCTAACCCTAACCTTGCCCCTTACCTAACCCTAACCTTGCCCCTTACCTAACCCAAACCTTAACCCTTACCTAACCCTAACCTTAACCCTTACCTAACCCTAACCTTAACCCTTACCGAACCCTAAACTTAACCCTTACCTAACAAAACCTTAACCCTTACCTAACCCAAACCTTAACCCTTACATAACCCAAACCTTAACCCTTACCTAACCCAAACCGTAACCAATTGAAATGTCAACTTCAATGGGATTTAACGGCACAAGGCGAGACCCAGATGCAGACACGGGACGCAGATGGTCAGAGCGCTGATATTTATTATAGTCCAAGGGATAGACAAAAGGCAGGTCAGGGACAGGCAAGAGTTCATAACCAGGTCAGAGTCCAAAACGGTACAGGGTGGCAGACAGGCTCGAGGTCAGGGGCAGGCAGAGGGGTCAGGCAAGTGGGCTCAGAGTCTGGATAGGCAAGGGTCAAAACCAGGAGGACGAGCGAAACAGCAACTGGGAACAACCAGGCGCTAGGGGAAACCTGCTGGTTGACTTGGCAAACAAGACAAACTGGCACAGACAGACAGAAAACACAGGTATAAATACCCAGGGGATAATGGGGAAGATGGGCGACACCTGGAGGGGGGTGGAGACAAGAAAAAGGACAGGTGAAACATGGGGGCTGTTATGATGGGGGGTTGTTATGATGGGGGCTGTTATGATGGGGGCTGTTATGATGGGGGGCTGTTATGATGGGGGCTGTTATGATGGGGGGCTGTTATGATGGGGGCTGTTATGATGGGGGATGTTGTGATGGGGGATGTTATGATGGGGATGTTGTGATGGGGGATGTTATGATGACGGCTGTTATGTTTGGGGGCTGTTATGATGGGGGCTGTTATGACGCGGGCTGTTATGATGGGGGGCTGTTATGAAGGGGAGCTGTTATGATGGGGGCTGTTATGATGGGTGGGCTGTTATAATGAGGGCTGTTATGATGGGGGCCTGTTTTGATGGGGGGATGTTATGATGGGGGATGTTATGATGGGGGCTGTGATGGGGGCTGTTATGGGGGCTGTTATGACGGGGGCTGTTATGATGGGGGCTGTTATTATGGGGGGCTGTCATGATGGGGGGCTGTTATGATGGGGGGATGTTATGATGGGGGGATGTTATGAAGGGGAGCTGTTATGATGGGGGCTGTTATGATGGGGGGGCTGTTATAATGAGGGCTGTTATGATGGGGGCCTGTTATGATGGGGGCCTGTTTTGATGGGGGGCTGTTATGATGGGGTGCTGTTGTGGTGGGGGGCTGTTATGATTGGGGGCTGTTGTGGTGGGGGGCTGTTATAATGGGGCCTGTTATGATGGGGGGCTGTTATGATGGGGTGCTGTTGTGGTGGGGGGCTGTTGTGGTGGGGGCCTGTTATGATGGGGGCCTGTTATGATGGAGGGCTGTTATGACGGGGGGCTGTTATGATGGGGGGCTAGGGTTTACCAAGGGTCGTTTAGCGTGCTATCTATCTCCTCAGGACATTGGGGGAGACAGTTAGCCTAGTGGTTAGAGTGTTCGGCCAGTCACCGAAAGGTTAACAGATTGAATCCCCGAGCTGACAAGGTACAAATATGTCATTCTGCCCCTGAACAGGCAGTTAACCCACTGTTCCTAGGCCGTCATTGTACATTAGAATTTGTTCTTAACTGACTTGCCTAGTTAAATAAAGATAAAATAAAAATAAAATGATAATTTCTGAGGGTGATTCCTTATGTTTGTGTTTCAAACCACAGTCGCAGAGTTGAAAACTATCTATGTCAATTATTACCTGAGACCAGAGGAAGTTAGGTTTTTGAGGAGGATGGTTCTCCTGAGACAATCAAATCAAGCAAATATAACAACAGCCAGCAACACTCTTAGGTCATAGTTGTTGAAGCCTTACAGCCTTAAAGGCTTAGGTGGTGGGTGTGGCAGGGGACATGGCAATGTGCGCTGTCGGCCTGTTGGCGCGGCTGAATTTTAGAGGTCCCCATCTTGGTGGATTAGAGACATTTTTATTGCAGTTTTAAAGCTAATTTCCTGCGATTCTACAAATTTTGCTATGGAGCTTAGAGAAAATGTGGCATTTTTAAAGCTAATTTCCTGCAATTCTATGCATTTTGCCATGGCTAATGCTGTGTTCTTTTGCTCAAACATAATAACAAAATCAGTACTGCTAAATTTGTTTTTTTTTGGGTGATTGTTTGTTCTCAAAGATTATAAAATATATATATATATATAGGTCCATTATTTTATATATAGTTTACACTTTCAGTTCACTTAGTCATTTAAGTTTAATGTTACATTGTAAGCCTTCTTTCCATCCCGAAAATGTATTTAAAAAAATAAGAAATATAATTACTGTTTGGAATTAGGCAGCTCGGAAAAAAAACACCTAGTTGGCCCACACAAGGATTTCAATAGTTGAAAAATCTCTGGCCTTAAAGGCTTTAACTAGGACCCAGAGTTTTTTCAGGTCGGGTCCTGCAGTCAGGAATTACTCCTGGCCCTAACCAGAACCATTCAGAAGGGACTGAGAATGGGATATCTGTTGAATGTTGTTGCCCTGTTCTTCAATCTCTTTCTCAGGTATAATGGTCGTTCTGAAACTTAAATTCTCCACTTGTCAGTTCTGGGACGACTGCAGGAAGAACAACATTACAGCGATACAGTAAATAGGAGAGGTCATGCGATACCTCTGCAACACACCCAAGGTAACTCACGCTTCCTATTTGTTTATTATTAATTTCCTATCCTTTTCCTATTTTCATATTTCAAGGGATAGTTTACCCAAATGACTAACTTCAGCATTTTATCCCAAATGTCATGCCCAAATCATCATTGTGTCTGAAATTGATTGTGTAGCTCACTCAGTGAAGTTGCAAAGATGATTTGTGTGTGCTATTGAGATAAGAGACTTGGTGTCTCAATACGAGAGTCAAGATGTAAGATATAATCAATGTAATGTACTGTGTCAGGGCACTGTACTTACAAGGAAACAAAAAAATAACAAAAATATTTTCTGGTGAATGTATGGCTTAAATCAGGGCTCTCCAACACTGTTCCTAGAGAGCTACCGTCTTGTAGGTTTTCACTCCAACCCTAATCTAGCACACCTGATTCTAATAAGGAGCTGGTTGGCTCCCGAGTGGCGCAGCGGTCTAAGGCACTGCATCTCAATGCTAGAGGCGTCACTACAGACCCTGGTTCGATTCCAGGCTGTATCACAACCGGCCATTATTGGGAGTCCCATAAGGCGGTGCACAATTGGCCCAGCGTCATCCGGGTTAGGGTTTGGCCGGCGTAGGCTGTCATTGTAAATAAAAAATGTGTTCTTAACTGACTTGCCTTGTTAAAATAAGTTTTAAATAAAATAAAATAAAATAAAAATGAGCTGAACCAGGTTAGTTACAACTGGGGTTTCTCATGGTGTTTGGTACGTTGTTGTTGTTGTCTGTTTGCAGTTATTTTGGTCGTACGCCCTGATTAAGTACGACACAGAGAGAGAGCGAGAAAGAGAGAGCGAGCGAGAGAGAGCGAGAGAGAGCGAGAGAGAGAGGAACCTATCAGAGATTCTAGAGGTTTCTGTGTGGAAGTCCCTAAAGGTCAAATGTGAACACATGCACAAGCACACACACAAGCAAATTTGGAGAAGATGGCGCTGAAGGGTAGGACTACCGTTTTATCTTGTTCGTAACTTGTTTTGTACTGCTACCAGCAGGCAGCGAGTGGCTAATCTGCCCTTGCCTTCCGTTCTGCTAGCTAATGTTCAATCGCTGGAAAATAAATGGGACAAACTGAAAGCACGTATATCCTACCAACGGGACATTAAAAACTGTAATATCTTATGTTTCACCGAGTCGTGGCTGAACGATGAGATTAAGAACATACAGCTGGCAGGTTATGCACTTTATCGGCAGGACAGAACAGCAGCATTTGGTAAGACACGGGGCGGGGGCCTATGCATTTATGTAAACAACAGCTGGTGCATGATATCTAAGGAAGTGTCAAGGTTTTGCTTGCTTGAGGTAGAGTATCTCATGATAAGCTGTAGACCACACTATCTACCTAGAGAGTTTTCATCTGTATTTTTCGTAGCTGTCTACATACCACCACAGACCGAGGCTGGCACTAAAAGCACACTCAATGAGCTGTATTCCGCCATAAGCAAACAGGAAAACGCATATCCAGAGGCGGCGGTCTTAATGGCCGGTGACTTTAATGCAGGGAAACTTAAATCAGTTTTACCTCATTTCTATCAGCATGTTAAATGTGCAACAAGAGGTAAAACATTCTAGATCGCATTTACTCCAAACACAGAGATGCGTACAAAGATCTCCCTCACCCTCCATTTGGCAAATCTGACCAGAACTCTATCCTCCTGAAAAGTGGTCAGATGAAGCAGATCCTAAACTACAGGACTGTTTTGCTAGCACAGACTGGAATATGTTTCGGGATTCTTCCAATGGCATTGAGGAGTAAACCACATCTGTCACTGGCTTCATCAATAAGTGCATTGATGACGTCATCCCCACAGTGATCGTTTCGTGATTGTTTCAAGCAGACCACCATAGTCCCTGTGCCCAAGAACACTAAGGTAACCTGCCTAAATAACTACCAACCCGTAGCACTCACGTCTGTAGCCATGAAATGCTTTGAAAGGCTGGCCATGGCTCACATCAATACCATTATCCCAGAAACACTAGATCCACAGATGATGCAATCTCTATTGCACTCCACACTGCCCTTTTCCACCTGGACAAAATGAACACCTAGAATGCTATTCATTGACTACAGATCAGCGTTCAACACCATAGTGCCCTCAAAGCTCATCACAAAGCTAAGAATCCTGGGACTGAACACCTCCCTCTGCATCTGGATCCTGGACTTCCTGACGGGCTGCCCTCAGGTGGTAAGGGTAGGTAACAACACATCCGCCACGCTGATCCTCAACATGGCAGCCCCTCAAGGGTGCTTGCTCAGTCCCCTCCTGTACTCCTTGTTCACTCATGACTGCACGGCCAGGCACTACTCCAACACCATCATTAAGTTTGCCGATGACAGAACAGTGGTAGGCCTGATCACCGACAACGACGAGACAGCTTATAGGGAGGAGGTCAGAGACCTGACCGTGTGGTGCCTTGCATCACTGCCTGGTATGGTAACTGCTCGTCCTCCGACCGCAAGGCACTACAGAGGGTAGTGCGTACGGCCCAGTACATCACCGGGCCAAGCTTCCTGCCATCCAGGACCTCTATACCAGGCATGGTGTCAGAGGAAGGCCATAAAAATTGTGAAAGACTACCGCCACCCTAGTCATAGACTGTTATATCTGCGACCGCATGGCAAGCGGTTCCCGAGCATCAATAGGCTTCTACCCCCAAGCCATAAGACTCCTGAACAGTTAATCAACTGGCTACCCAGACACGCTGCTGCTACTCTCTGTTATTAATGCATAGCCACTATGCATAGCCACTTTAATAACTCTACCTACATGAACTGTACATGATTACCTCAATTACCTCGACACCAGTGCCCCCACACATTGACACATGGACTCTGTACCGGTACCCCCTGTATATAGCCACGCTCTTGTTATTCACTGCTGCTCTTTCTTATCTCTTACTTTTTTTTAGGTATTTTCTTAAAACTGCATTACTGGTTAAGGGCTTGTAAGTAAGCATTTCACTGTAAGTACCTACACCTGTTGTATTTGGTGCATGTGACAAATACAATTTGATTTGATTTGACACCAGGTATGACAGTCTTGTTTAGTAAACCAACAGTAAGTAATAAGGTCCCTATATGACTTCTTAAAGGAAAACTCCACCCAACAACTATCTTTTGCTATTTGTTTCATTAGTCCATTGTTGACATAGTCCCAAAATGTTTTGCTTGTTAACAATTCAGTTGTCAAGATATGTAACTTTCCATATACAGAAATCATCCCCGTATGATGCATTTTGCAGGGATCATTTCAGTATTTGGAAAGTTACATATCTTGAAAACTGTCTGAATGCCTCTTGATTCAACTAACTTCCCACAATTAAAAAATATATACATATTTATCCTTTATTTCAACAGGAAAAACATGATTTTAATCAGAACAGGACATCCATTCCATTTAGCTACTGTTTGTGTTACAGTTCTCAGGTGAGAAGACTGAATAAAATTATCCCAATTCTAGTAGGCCTGTAGCAGCAGCTTGTGACTAATTCATGTTTAAGAACATGGATAAGCAGCCTAGGCTATATCTAACAGCTGTGTTATATTTGACATGAACTCACACCTGTCTGAGCTGTTGTTATTGTCCACGGTGGAAGGTTTAAAAGCTCTTTGTATCTATAGAGACAGTTCTTTTTTCCTATAGTCAACCATTCATATCACATCAGAATTCTGAATAATGTCCCCAAAGTAAATTTGGCCTTGTTTTGTAGATTATTGTTCTGCTGAAAGGTGCATTTCTGTCACGGTGTCTGGTCTAAAGCAGATTGAAGAAGGTTTTCCTTTAGGATTTTGCCTGTGGTTAGCTCTATCTGGTTTATTTTTATCCTGAAAAACTCCCCAGTCTTAGCCGATGTCAAGCATACCCATAACATGATACAGCCAGCACCATGCTTGAAAATAAGGAGGCAATTACTCAGCAATGTGTTGTACTGGATTTTCCCCAAACATGAGGCTTTGCATTTAGGCCAAAAAGGGGATTTATTTTCAGTTTTTTAAAAGTATTACTTTGTTATTCTGTATATTTTTATTCTTATTTTCACTCATTTAGGTCATTATTGTGGAGTCACGACAATGTTGTTGATCCATCCTCAGTTCTCTCCCATCACAGCCATTAAACTCTGTAGCTGTTTTTAAAATCCCCAATGGCCTCATCACTAAGCAGTTTCCTTCCTGTCTTACAGCTCAGATCAGCAGGACGACTACATCTTTTATGTGTCTGGGTGGTTTAATACATAATCCACAAAATGATTCTTACCTTGACCCTGCTTAAATATATATTCAATGTCTGATGTGTTATTGTTACCCATCTACCAATCACTGCCCTTCTTTATGAGGCTTTAGAAGAAGCTCCCTGGTCTTTGTAGCTGAATCTGTGCTTAAAACTCAAAACTTAACTGAGGGAACTTACAGTTGTTGTACAGTATGTATAGGGGACAGAGGAAGGAGTAGTCATTAAAAAATCATATCAACCCCCTATTATTTCTCACACAGTGAGTCCACGTTAACTCATGTGATTCTTTAAGCCGGGTACGACTCCTGAACTATATCTGATGGAGAAGTTGGGCACTTGGAATGCCACAGTAGCTCGCTGTCTACAACTTTTTATGACTCCAAACCTTGTGATAATGACCACACTCCATATACAGTCAATTGCTTCCACCACTTCTTTTAATGCTAGTGTTCATTAAGTTGATCATGGAGAAATTGGGCACTTGGTAACTCTACAGTAGCTCTTTCGCTCTCTGTCACCTAATGTACTGTTTAATGACTCCAAGCCTTATAGCACATTTCATCACTGTACTGAACATGAGGACACAGTCTTTGCGTCTGTAAGCACTTCACTGTAAGGTCTACTACACCTGTTGTATTCGGCGCATGTGACAAATACAATTTGATTTGATTATTAAGTTCATTATGGAAACTGGGAAGGTATATTGCTTTGTGACTCCAATACTTAGACCACTGTATCCTACATGATCTGGATCATACATGATCTGTGTTCTACATTATCTTTATGCTACATTATCATTATCCTACATGATCTCTATCCTACATGAGCTGAATCCCACATGAGCTGAATCCTACATGATCATTATCCTACATGAGCTGAATCCTACATGAGCTGAATCCTACATTATCATTATCCTACATGAACTGAAACCTACATGATCTGTATTCTACATTATGTTTATGCTACATTATCATTATCCTACATGATCTCTATCCTGCATGAGCTGAATCCTACATGAGCTGAATCCTACGTTATCATTGTCCTACATGAGCTGAATCCCACATGAGCTGAATCCTACATTATCATTATCCTACATGATCTATATCCTACATGAGCTGAATCTTACATGAGCTGAATCCTACATGATCTGTATCCTACATGAGCTGAATCCTACATGAGCTGAATCCTACATTATCATTATCCTACATGATCTTTATCCTACATGAGCTGAATCTTACATGAGCTGAATCCTACATGATCTACATCCTACATGATCTGTATCCTACATGATCTTATTCCTACATGAGCTGAATCCTACATGATCTTTATCCTACATGAGCTGAATCCTACATGAGCTGAATCCTACATGATATTTATCCTATATGAGCTGAATCCTACATGATCTTAATCCTACATGATCTTTATCCTACATGATCTTTATCCTACATGAGCTGAATCCTACACGATCTTTATCCTACATGAGCTGAATCCTACATGATCTGTATCCTACATGATCTTAATCCTACATGATCTGAATCCTATTTGTAGCTGTTGTTGCTATTTCTTGGTGGTGTTAATGTATTCTACCCGCGTGCGAGAATCTGCATGTTCTTCATATATTATGTATTCATCAATTTTATATCAGATAAAAATGTAAATTTTATTACAGCTTGTTGTACTTCACATACATCATGTGTCAAACTCATTCCATGGAGGGCCGAGTGTCTGTGATTTTTCGCTCCACCCTTGTACTCGATTGATGAATTAAGGTTACTAATTAGAAAAGGAACTCCCCTCACCTGGTATTCTTGGTCTTAATTGAAAGGAAAAACCCAAAACCGGCAGACACTCGGCCCTCCGTGAAATGACTTTGACACCCCTCACTTACATGCAAGCGTCACTGATTTTCTTTCGATGATTTTTTTTAAATTTTTTTTATTTTACCTTTATTTAACCAGGCAAGTCAGTTAAGAACAAATTCTTATTTTCAATGACGGCCTGGGAACAGTGGGTTAACTGCCTGTTCAGGGGCAGAACGACAGATTTGTACCTTGTCAGCTCGGGGGTTTGAACTCGCAACCTTCCGGTTACTAGTCCAACGCTCTAACCACTAGGCTACCCTGCCTGGTGACTGAGACATGGCTTGTTTCATACAGAGCAACATGTGTTATACTGAGATGGGAGACCTGTGCACATACTGATTCAACTTTCTTTCTCTAAATTGCAGCTGTAATCTTTGGAACTCTGTCTCATAACTGAACCTGTGACGTATGTTGGCATGATAAGTCGTAGTGTGTGTTCATTATAGTAGAATAAAGTGGATTTCTCTCCTGTGTTCATTATTTTAAAGTGGTTTCCTCTCCTGTCCTTACCTTAATCTGCACTGATGGGAAAGAAATTGGGCATGTGAATTCAATTCCGGGTAAGGATCCACCATAATGCTTTCACCTGTCCATTATTTATTTGATCTTTGTTATTATTGAAGATGAATGAGTGGCGACAAGAGAGGGAGCCATTTAAGACAATGATTGAGATACATTCATATTTGCTGTTGTTCTGCACAAGACAAGCCAAAATGAGATCATCACGGACTTTTACTGCCCTCTCATTCATATTTGGTGTTGTTCTGCACAAGACAAGCCAATATGAGATCCTCACGGACTTCTACTGCCCTCTCATGGTCAAATCAGAGGGCTCTGACTAAAGCGTGAAGCAGTGTATATTTCTTCAGACTTTTTTTAAAGAAAGGCAATGGGATAATTTGGTCAGCATGAAAATGTATTGCTTATTTGCCACGTGATGTCTACAGCACTTTATGAGGTGGCAAAGCTGGGCATGGAACCTCCCAGATAGAATTTGTCCCCGCCCCCAGTTTTGTTTCCCCTTAAACATAACAAATGGTATATGAATTGCAATGCCCAGTTTTGCCAATGTAGTGTTGTTGGGCCTGCCAGGCATGTCATCCTGGAGCTGGGCCTGCCAGGCATGTCATCCTGGAGCTGGGCCTGCCAGGCATGTCATCCTGGAGCTGGGCCTGCCAGGCATGTCATCCTGGAGCTGGGCCTGCCAGGCATGTCATCCTGGAGCTGGGCCTGCCAGGCATGTCATCCTGGAGCTGGGCCTGCCAGGCATGTCATCCTGGAGCTGGGCCTGCCAGGCATGTCATCCTGGAGCTGGGCCTGCCAGACATGACATCCTGGAGCTGGGCCTGCCAGGCATGACACCCTGGAGCTGGGCCTGCCAGGCATGTCATCCTGGAGCTGGGCCTGCCATGCATGACATCCTGGAGCTGGGCGTGCCAGGCATGACATCCTGGAGCTGGGCCTGCCAGGCATGTCATCCTGGAGCTGGGCCTGCCAGGCATGTCATCCTGGAGCTGGGCCTGCCAGGCATGACATCCTGGAGCTGGGCCTGCCAGGCATGACATCCTGGAGCTGGGCCTGCCAGGCATGTCATCCTGGAGCTGGGCCTGCCAGGCATGACACCCTGGAGTTGGGCCTGCCAGGCATGTCATCCTGGAGCTGGGCCTGCCAGGCATGACACCCTGGAGTTGGGCCTGCCAGGCATGTCATCCTGGAGCTGGGCCTGCCAGGCATGACATCCTGGAGCTGGGCCTGCCAGGCATGTCATCCTGGAGCTGGGCCTGCCAGGCATGACACCCTGGAGCTGGGCCTGCCAGGCATGTCATCCTGGAGCTGGGCCTGCCAGGCATGTCATCCTGGAGCTGGGCCTGCCAGGCATGACACCCTGGAGCTGGGCCTGCCAGGCATGTCATCCTGGAGCTGGGCCTGCCAGGCATGACATCCTGGAGCTGGGCCTGCCAGGCATGTCATCCTGGAGCTGGGCCTGCCAGGCATGACACCCTGGAGCTGGGCCTGCCAGGCATGTCATCCTGGAGCTGGGCCTGCCAGGCATGACATCCTGGAGCTGGGCCTGCCAGGCATGACATCCTGGAGCTGGGCCTGCCAGGCATGTCATCCTGGAGCTGGGCCTGCCAGGCATGTCATCCTGGAGCTGGGCCTGCCAGGCATGTCATCCTGGAGCTGGGCCTGCCAGGCATGTCATCCTGGAGCTGGGCCTGCCAGGCATGACACCCTGGAGCTGGGCCTGCCAGGCATGTCATCCTGGAGCTGGGCCTGCCAGGCATGTCATCCTGGAGCTGGGCCTGCCAGGCATGTCATCCTGGAGCTGGGCCTGCCATGCATGGCACCCTGGAGCTGGGCCTGCCAGGCATGACATCCTGGAGCTGGGCCTGCCAGGCATGACACCCTGGAGCTGGGCCTGCCAGGCATGACATCCTGGAGCTGGGCCTGCCAGGCATGACACCCTGGAGCTGGGCCTGCCAGGCATGACACCCTGGAGCTGGGCCTGCCAGGCATGTCATCCTGGAGCTGGGCCTGCCATGCATGGCACCCTGGAGCTGGGCCTGCCAGGCATGACATCCTGGAGCTGGGCCTGCCAGGCATGACACCCTGGAGCTGGGCCTGCCAGGCATGACATCCTGGAGCTGGGCCTGCCAGGCATGACACCCTGGAGCTGGGCCTGCCAGGCATGACACCCTGGAGCTGGGCCTGCCAGGCATGACACCCTGGAGCTGGGCCTGCCAGGCATGACATCCTGGAGCTGGGCCTGCCAGGCATGACATCCTGGAGCTGGGCCTGCCAGGCATGACATCCTGGAGCTGGGCCTGCCAGGCATGACATCCTGGAGCTGGGCCTGCCAGGCATGACACCCTGGAGCTGGGCCTGCCAGGCATGACATCCTGGAGCTGGGCCTGCCAGGCATGACACCCTGGAGCTGGGCCTGCCAGGCATGACACCCTGGAGCTGGGCCTGCCATGCATGGCACCCTGGAGCTGGGCCTGCCAGGCCTGTCATCCTGGAGCTGGGCCTGCCAGGCCTGTCATCCTGGAGCTGGGCCTGCCAGGCATGTCATCCTGGAGCTGGGCCTGCCAGGCATGTCATCCTGGAGCTGGGCCTGCGTGAGGCCTATGACCAACGTTTCCTCATGTTTAGGTGCAGTCTTACATTACATTTGATTTTCTTTGTATCTCAGTTGTGTCTGTTGTTCACATGCAAATCTGCCACCTCATTTACTAAAATGTTTCCGCCTCCTCCTGTAAAACAAATGCTGAATAGCTTTAAATGACAGCTGATCTATAATATTGATCTCCAGTCCATGTATACATTAGGTCCTTCTATGAACTTGAGGGGTTACATTTCTCTAGCTCTATCCCTCAGCCGTTTACCCCCCCAAAAAATAGTTGCCTTGTTATTGTATGATTCCTTGTATTCCCACTTAATATAAACATTACACATGTTTTTATTTTAATAGCCAAGTTATATTTAATAGGCCAATGTTTACAACAGTCAGCCTGAGTACGACCTTTAGTAACCCGACTTAAAAAAGTGAATCATGCTTTAAGTCTGAGTGCCGGTCTGTTTGTGCTATCATGCCAAATCCTTCACTCATTGTCCTGCTAAACGTTTGGCTTCATAGACAGCGTATGAGTACGCAAGATCACAAACAGATCTGGGACCAGACTAGGTTGCTTTAGGTTATAGAATTTGTCAATGCAAAGAAACAGCTCCCTGCAGAATCTTAAACTTGACAAATAGAACATACTAGCAGCACCCTGCAGAATCTTCAACATGACAAATAGAACATACTAGCAGCACCCTGCAGAATCTTCAACTTGACAAATAGAACATACTAGCAGCACCCTGCAGAATCTTCAACATGACAAATAGAACATACTAGCAGCACCCTGCAGAATCTTCAACATGACAAATAGAACATACTAGCAGCACTCGCAGAATCTTAAACTTGACACATAAAACATACTAGCAGCACCCTGCAGAATTTTCAACTTGACAAATAGAACATACTAGCAGCACCCTGCAGAATCTTCAACTTGACACATAAAACATACTAGCAGCACCCTGCAGAATCTTCAACTTGACAAATAAAACATACTAGCAGCACCCTGCAGAATCTTCAACTTGACAAATAAAACATACTAGCAGCACCCTGCAGAATCTTCAACTTGACAAATAAAACATACTAGCAGCACCCTGCAGAATCTTCAACTTGACAAATAAAACATACTAGCAGCACCCTGCAGAATCTTCAACTTGACAAAATAAAACATACTAGCAGCACCCTGCAGAATCTTCAACTTGACAAATAAAACATACTAGCAGCACCCTGCAGAATCTTCAACTTGACAAATAAAACATACTAGCAGCACCCTGCAGAATCTTCAACTTGACAAATAAAACATACTAGCAGCACCCTGCAGAATCTTCAACTTGACAAATAAAACATACTAGCAGCACCCTGCAGAATCTTCAACATGACAAATGAATTAACAGAGCACCATCGACTGGTGATGGACTCCGAATAATAAGGTGTCAGTTTAGATAAGGGTAAATTGCTTTGGGTTCCTGGGTAAAAGCACAATGGCACAATGATGGAACAGGACACAGGCTAAAGTTGAACCCGTTATTATGCCTCAGACACACACGGCTTTATGGTGCAGATACTGATAATGACTGGTGTTATGTCATTAATGCATTCAGACCACACCAGGGACTTTCAGAGTTCATGGAATTCTGTTTGGGAAAGAATGGCTCATGGAGAAGGGGTCCAGTTGTTTGTGGAGTACTCCTTTCTTCCGAAAAGTGATAATGACTTCTGATCCCGGCATGGTCTAATGTACTTGTCCCGGCCCAGAGTTCTTATTTGCTCAAGGCCAAGAGGGGCAGAGTCAGAGGTGGTTCAAAATAAGTGTGTTGTCCAGGAACTTGCCATTGGCCACTTTATATTCCGCTGTGCTTTGTATTTTTGTTTATTTTCCTTTTTTTTTTTCATTATTGGAATCTTGATGACCCAGAGCAACAATGATGTCACAATGCATATGCTGTAGCCATTTGTAGGCAAATTTGGAAACTGTAGAATGACTGCGTTACCCATAAGTCTATCTGCTACCATTACACGTGATGTCATGTACATGCGTCATAAATGTCTGGGTCATAATGCTTTTGGTAAAAACATAAATGACCAAACTGTATCACCCCTCAAAACAGGTGTGTGAGGTTAAAAGGTGTCCACTCCCAAAAACTGCATATATCTCATGGCCCTGTAGCTGCCCTGTTCTCCCTAACTCTTAAACTAACCCTTTAATCCTTTCAAATAGTCCTAATGAAGCGTTCCTACCCAGTGCTCTATTGCAAAAGGCCTTATTCAGGCTGAGGAGTGAGTTTCACAGATGCTACACCATGATCCTAATAGAAATATGGGAGTTTTTTAAATGCTTTGGGGTTGAGAATAAGAGTGATAAGTGGCATATCCAGAGACCCCCAAAAACCTGAAACACAGATTATTACCTTGTTCTTTGTGTTATCTTGAGCCGTTTCTCAACTCATACCTTGACTTTCTAGAAGGTACTGCATGACACAGCATGACAGCGTGAATGTGATTGGTCAAGAATCCCCATACTCTTGAGTTTCCTGCTTTTCTCCATTCATCGCCAGCATCTTCCTTTTATGAATATATCTGGCGGGACTTGCTATAGGTTAAGGAAGGATCACACAAATCCATCCAGGTCAGCAGGAGGGTCGGCCAATTAATTATACAACTTGGCTAGCATTCCATAACTGCAGGTGGCAGTAAATCACCAACCTTGGTTTTATACCTGTTTGGACTGCCCACACTCCAGCACAGCAGCTGGTGGTAAGCACCTTTTCAGGTCATTTACAAACTGCCAATACAATCATAGAAGTAGAAAAATAAGAAATGGACTACTTTATTAAATTAAAGGTATTCCTCATTGGCACTGCGCATTCTGTCACAGAAGTGGCCATTGCAAAGGTAGGATATGAGCTCTTCAGGACATAGGTGTTATAGTATTAGACCAATTCAATAGCAGTTGATCTGAATGCACTACCTTTCCCTGTGTCCTTTTCTCTATGCTTCGTCATTGATCTGTCAGGACTTGGCAGGTGGAGGTGATATGGTTTATCTTAATTCTCATCCTTTAGGCCAGGGTTTCCCTAACTCGGATCAACTCATTGTGAAGCTTTGTTATGTGAATCAGCCAGGGCAAAACATGCACACAGGGTGGGCCCCAGGACTCAGTTTGAGAAACCCTGCTTTAGGCCAGGGTTTCCCTAACTCGGATCAACTCATCGTGAAGCTTTGTTATGTGAATCAGCCAGGGCAAAACATGCACACAGGGTGGGCCCCAGGACTCAGTTTGAGAAACCCTGCTTTAGGCCAGGGTTTCCCTAACTCGGATCAACTCATCGTGAAGCTTTGTTATGTGAATCAGCCAGGGCAAAACATGCACACAGGGTGGGCCCCAGGACTCAGTTTGAGAAACCCTGCTTTAGGCCAGGGTTTCCCTAACTCGGATCAACTCATCGTGAAGCTTGGTTATGTGAATCAGCCAGGGCAAAACATGCACACAGGGTGGGCCCCAGGACTCAGTTTGAGAAACCCTGCTTTAGGCCAGGGTTTCCCTAACTCGGATCAACTCATCGTGAAGCTTGGTTATGTGAATCAGCCAGGGCAAAACATGCACACAGGGTGGGCCCCAGGACTCAGTTTGAGAAACCCTGCTTTAGGCCAGGGTTTCCCTAACTTGGATCAACTCATCGTGAAGCTTGGTTATGTGAATCAGCCAGGGCAAAACATGCACACAGGGTGGGCCCCAGGACTCAGTTTGAGAAACCCTGCTTTAGGCCAGGGTTTCCCTAACTCGGATCAACTCATCGTGAAGCTTTGTTATGTGAATCAGCCAGGGCAAAACATGCACACAGGGTGGGCCCCAGGACTCAGTTTGAGAAACCCTGCTTTAGGCCAGGGTTTCCCTAACTCGGATCAACTCATCGTGAAGCTTTGTTATGTGAATCAGCCAGGGCAAAACATGCACACAGGGTGGGCCCCAGGACTCAGTTTGAGAAACCCTGCTTTAGGCCAGGGTTTCCCTAACTCGGATCAACTTATCGTGAAGCTTGGTTATGTGAATCAGCCAGGGCAAAACATGCACACAGGGTGGGCCCCAGGACTCAGTTTGAGAAACCCTGCTTTAGGCCAGGGTTTCCCTAACTCGGATCAACTCATCGTGAAGCTTGGTTATGTGAATCAGCCAGGGCAAAACATGCACACAGGGTGGGCCCCAGGACTCAGTTTGAGAAACCCTGCTTTAGGCCAGGGTTTCCCTAACTTGGATCAACTCATCGTGAAGCTTGGTTATGTGAATCAGCCAGGGCAAAACATGCACACAGGGTGGGCCCCAGGACTCAGTTTGAGAAACCCTGCTTTAGGCCAGGGTTTCCCTAACTCGGATCAACTCATCGTGAAGCTTTGTTATGTGAATCAGCCAGGGCAAAACATGCACACAGGGTGGGCCCCAGGACTCAGTTTGAGAAACCCTGCTTTAGGCCAGGGTTTCCCTAACTCGGATCAACTCATCGTGAAGCTTGGTTATGTGAATCAGCCAGGGCAAAACATGCACACAGGGTGGGCCCCAGGACTCAGTTTGAGAAACCCTGCTTTAGGCCAGGGTTTCCCTAACTCGGATCAACTCATCGTGAAGCTTGGTTATGTGAATCAGCCAGGGCAAAACATGCACACAGGGTGGGCCCCAGGA
Organism: Oncorhynchus mykiss; assembly: GCF_057628025.1. Lineage (NCBI taxonomy): Eukaryota > Metazoa > Chordata > Actinopteri > Salmoniformes > Salmonidae > Oncorhynchus > Oncorhynchus mykiss. The sequence goes on from NC_143049.1 coordinate 34,047,410, forward strand.
CTCAGTTTGAGAAACCCTGCTTTAGGCCAGGGTTTCCCTAACTCGGATCAACTCATCGTGAAGCTTTGTTATGTGAATCAGCCAGGGCAAAACATGCACACAGGGTGGGCCCCAGGACTCAGTTTGAGAAACCCTGCTTTAGGCTTTCAATGGAAACTGTTGGATGTTGAAAAAGTGTTTAATAAAAAAAGAGTGATGTCTGTTTGTTGACTATTTCAAACAGTCAATAAAGAGCAATAAAAGGAGCATCCAAGTTCAACATCATTTTACTTCCATGTCCAACAATTGTTCTTTTTTGGTCTACATCATTTGTGTTCATTTTAGAAGACATATAAAACATCATCACTCCCACAGTAATGAACAGGTTTTTCAGAGGAGGAATGTAAGCTCGGGTTCTAATTCAGTAGCCTTTGGCTGCCTAACAGAGGCGTTAAACTAACGGCCCCTTCAGCTCTGCCAGACACTAATTGGAACCTTATGTGGATAAGGTGGAATTCTGGGGATTTTTGGCGACATCCCAAAGAACCACAGAATATGTTATTTTCTTGTTATGTTTTTTTTTTCCATTTCTCCTCCTTCAGCAAGAGAGCTTGCTTTTTTACCTCAGCCCCTCTCTTCCTCCTTTTCCAGAAAGTCGTTCCCGGGAAGAGGGTGGGAGTTTGTTGCGGCATTCCCAGATCTGGAATTGTATCCCGTCAATTTTGTAATGATATTCCCCTGGACTCCTGATGATTTTGGAAAGTTAGTGGGGCTGTTGAAAACTAAGTGTGGTCATTAATTTCTCTTCGATATCTCTTTCTTTTATAGACAGTCATGTGATGCTGTATTTTGACACTGGTAGTAGCCACGTTTCAGTGACAGCTCTGGGTATGGGTTTGTTATCAATCACATTGAACGCTGAGGAAAGTTTAACTATTACCTTGCAACTTAATTGACAAATAAATAGAAATAAGTGATTAAACAAAAATACGTTATTTTCCATTAGATAATGCTTCATAATTTGACATTAATTTAATTAATTTGAGGAAAGAGTGGAATCCCTTTCTGTGCTCTTCTAATGATTTACTTGTTTTTTAAAAATGTTAGACTTCATTTGATTGAATACACTGGTAACCTGACATTCTGTAAGTGATATAAGGTCATTAACATAATCAGTACATTGGGCCTCCCGAGTGGCGCAGTGGTCTAAGGCACTGCATCTCAGTGCTAGAGGCGCCACTCCAGATCCGGGTTGCAGCCTTAATGCCGGCATCATGCCCAATCCACAGATTGACATCAAATATTTTTTTCAAGGGCCTATTTTCTAGGTAATGTGTTCAAATTAACCTTCAAGCCATCTCTCAACTTAACCTTCAAGCCATCTCTCAACTTAACCTTCAAGCCATCTCTCAACTTAACCTTCAAGCCATCTCTCAACTTAACCTTTAAGCCATCACTCAACTTAACCTTCAAGCCATCTCTCAACTTAATCTTCAAGCCATCTCTCAACTTAACCTTCAAGCCATCTCTCAACTTAACCTTCAAGCCATCTCTCAACTTAATCTTCAAGCCATCTCTCAACTTAATCTTCAAGCCATCTCTCAACTTAACCTTCAAGCCATCTCTCAACGTAACCTTCAAGCCATCTCTCAACTTAACCTTCAAGCCATCTCTCAACTTAACCTTCAAGCCATCTCTCAACTAAATCTTCAAGCCATCTCTCAACTTAATCTTCAAGCCATCTCTCAACTTAACCTTCAAGCCATCTCTCAACTTAACCTTCAAGCCATCTCTCAACTTAACCTTCAAGCCATCTCTCAACTTAACCTTCAAGCCATCTCTCAACTTAAACACACACACCATTTAATTTCTTAACTACTGCAAAACTACACTCCTCAAGTACAAATCAGTTTCCATTTAACCTGTAAAATGACCCCAACAAAACAACGTTTGAACCCTTCTTCAGACACTATGTCCATTAAGTGCTCTGATCAGTGGTGTAAAGTACTTAAGTAGTACTTTAAGTTATTTTTACATACGTTTTTTGGGGGGGGTGTACTGTAATTTACCTTACTATTTACCTTACTTCACTACATTCCTAAAGAAAATAATATACTTTTTAATCCATGCATTTTACCTGACACCCAAAAGTATTTGTTACATTTTGAATGCTTAACAGGACAGGAAAATGGTCCAATTCACACACTTATCGAGAGAACATACCTGGTCATCCCTACTGCCTCTGATCTGGCGGACTCACTAAACAGAGAACATACCTGGTCATCCCTACTGCCTCTGATCTGGCGGACTCACTAAACACAAATGTATCTTTTGTAAATAATGTCTGAGTGTTGGAGTGTGCCCCTGGCTATCCGTACATTTTTAAAACAAGAAAATGGTGCCTTCTGCTTTGCTTAATATCAGGAATTTGAAATGATTTATGCTTTTACTTTCACTTTTGACACTTAAGTATATTTAGAACCGAGTACTTTTAGACTTTTACTCAAGTAGTATTTTACTTGAGTAACTTTTTATTAAGGTATCGATACTTTTACTCAAGTATGATAATTGGTTATTTTTCCACCACTGGCTATGATGTGATGTCATCTTTGTGCTGCAGCAATGCTGTCAACATGTTTGCCACAGCAGAGGGCCTCCTGACCCAACAGGACCTCGTCAACAAAGACTGACTACAGGAAGTGTTTGCCACAAACCTCTTTGGTCATTTCATGCTGGTGAGTCACGTCTTATCTGATCTTATCGTAACATTTCTCAACAGAGAGAGGTTTATCTCAAATGGAAACAGAGCCTGGAAATTCAAACATAAAGGCCAGGAGTTTTTCCTTACCCACGTAACCTGACCAGGACTCCAGTTACAACTAGGGTATATGGCCTGGAATTTTCCCCCTATCTCCAGGTACAGCTAGGGTATAGGGCCTTGAGTTTTTCCTGGTTAGGTCATGTCTCATGGTCACATAGCGAAGAAAGATATTGGAAACTTTGAGAAACCCAGCTGCTGTTCACAGCCAAAGGTAAATTGATACACAGCTCACTGTAACAGGTAGTAACGGTACAGTGATCTGGAGACTCACAACATTAACTATTAAACATCTTTGTTTCCATCTTGTCCATTTTGTTTCCATTCCGCACTGTCCCGAAGCCACTCCTGCATTATCTTGGCTGCGTGCTTAGGATCATTGTCCTGTTGGAAGGTCAACCTTCGCTCCAGTCTGAGGGCCTGAGCGCTCTGGAGCAGGTTTTCATCAAGGATCTCTCTGTACTTTGCTCCATTCATCTTTCCCTTGATCGTGACTAGTCTCCCAGTCCCTGCCACTGAAAAACATCCCAATAGCATGATGTTGCCACCACCATGCTTCCTCGTAGGGATGGTGCCAGGTTTCCTCCAGGCGTGACGCTTGGCATTCAGGAAAAAGAGTTTCATCAGACCAGAGAATCTTGTTTCTCATGGTCTGAGTCCTTTAGGTACCTTTTGGAAAACTCCAAGTGGGCTGTCATGTGCCTTTTACTGAGGAGTGGCTTCCGTCTGGCCTCTCTACCATAAAGGTCTGATTGGTGGAGTGCTGCAGAGATGGTTATCCTTTTGGAAGGTTCTCCCATCTCCACAGAGGAACTCTGGTGCTCTGTCAAATCAAATCAAATCAAATCAAATTTTATTTGTCACATACACATGGTTAGCAGATGTTAATGCGAGTGTAGCGAAATGCTTGTGCTTCTAGTTCCGACAATGCAGTAATAACCAACAAGTAATCTAACTAACAATTCCAAAACTACTATCTTATACACAGTGTAAGGGGATAAAGAATATGTACATAAGGATATATGAATGAGTGATGGTACAGAGCAGCATAGGCAGGATACAGTAGATGGTATCGAGTACAGTATATACATGAGGTGAGTATGTAAACAAAGTGGCATAGTTAAAGTGGCTAGTGATACATGTATTACATAAGGATGCAGTCGATGATATAGAGTACAGTATATACGTATGCATATGAGATGAATAATGTAGGGTAAGTAACATTATATAAGGTAGCATTGTTTAAAGTGGCTAGTGATATATTTACATCATTTCCCATCAATTCCCATTATTAAAGTGGCTGGAGTTGAGTCAGTGTCAGTGTCAGTGTGTTGGCAGCAGCCACTCAATGTTAGTGGTGGCTGTTTAACAGTCTGATGGCCTTGAGATAGAAGCTGTTTTTCAGTCTCTCGGTCCCAGCTTTGATGCACCTGTACTGACCTCGCCTTCTGGATGATAGCGGGGTGAACAGGCAGTGGCTCGGGTGGTTGATGTCCTTGATGGTCTTTATGGCCTTCCTGTAACATCGGGTGGTGTAGGTGTCCTGGAGGGCAGGTAGTTTGCCCCCGGTGATGCGTTGTGCAGACCTCACTACCCTCTGGAGAGCCTTACGGTTGTGGGCGGAGCAGTTGCTGGAGTTGTTATTTAGTCTATAAAGTTATTTAGTCTGCCTGTGAGCAGGACATCCTGGTCCGTGACTGGGCTGGATTTCTTCTTGTAGTCCGTGATTGACTGTAGACCCTGCCACATGCCTCTTGTGTCTGAGCCGTTGAATTGAGATTCTACTTTGTCTCTGTACTGACGCTTAGCTTGTTTGATAGCCTTGCGGAGAGAATAGCTGCACTGTTTGTATTCGGTCATGTTACCAGTCACCTTGCCCTGATTAAAAGCAGTGGTTCGCGCTTTCAGTGCTGCCATCAATCCACTGTTTCTGGTTAGGGAATGTTTTAATCGTTGCTATGGGAACGACATCTTCAACGCACGTTCTAATGAACTCGCACACCGAATCAGCGTATTCGTCAATGTTGTTATCTGACGCAATACGAAACATGTCCGTCCACGTGATGGAAGCAGTCTTGGAGTGTGGAGTCAGCTTGGTCGGACCAGCGTTGGACAGACCTCAGCATGGGAGCCTCTTGTTTTAGTTTCTGTCTGTAGGCAGGGATCAACAAAATGGAGTCGTGGTCAGCTTTTCCGAAAGGAGGGCGGGGCAGGGCCTTATATGCGTTGCGGAAGTTAGAGTAACAATGATCCAAGGTTTTTCCACCCCTGGTTGCGCAATCGATATGCTGATAAAATTTAGGGAGTCTTGTTTTCAGATTAGCCTTGTTAAAATCCCCAGCAACAATGAATGCAGCCTCCGGATAAATGGATTCCAGTTTGCAAAGAGTCAAATAAAGTTCGTTCAGAGCCATCGATGTGTCTGCTTGGGGGGGGGGGGGGGGGGGGGGGGGGGGGGGGATATATACGGCTGTGATTATAATCGAAGAGAATTCTCTTGGTAGATAATGCGGCCTACATTTGTTTGTGAGGAATTCTAAATCAGGTGAACAGAAGGATTTGAGTTCCTGTATGTTTCTTTCATCACACCATGTCTCGTTAGCCATAAGGCATACGCCCCCGCCCCTCTTCTTACCAGAAAGATGTTTGTTTCTGTCGGCGCGATGCGTGGAGAAACCCGCTGGCTGATAGCGTCTGATAGCGTCTCTCCAGTGAGCCATGTTTCCGTGAAGCAAAGAACGTTACAGTCTCTGATGTCCCTATGGAATGCTACCTTTGCTCGGATTTCATCAACCTTGTTGTCAAGAGACTGGACATTGGCGAGAAGGATGCTAGGGAGTGGTGCACGATGTGCCCGTCTCCGGAGTCTGACCAGAAGACCGCCTCGTTTCCCTCTTTTTCGGAGTCGTTTTTTTGGGTCGCTGCATGGGATCCATTCCGTTGTCCTGGGTGAAAGGCAGAACACATGATCCGCGTCGCGAAAAACATATTCTTGGTCGTACTGATGGTGAGTTGATGCTGATCTTATATTCAGTAGTTCCTCTCGACTGTATGTAATGAAACCTAAGATGACCTGGGGTACTAATGTAAGAAATAACACGTAAAAAAACAAAACACTGCATAGTTTCCTAGGAACGCGAAGCGAGGCGGCCATCTCTGTCGGCGCCGGATGGTCTGAGTGACCATCGGGTTCTTGGTCACCTCCCTGACCAAGGCCCTTCTCCCCAGATTGCGACCAGGTCTAGGAAGAGTCTTGGAGGTTCCAAACTTCTTCCATTTAAAAATGATGGACGTCACCATGTTCTTGGGGACCTTCAATGCTACATAAATATTTTGTTACCCTTTCCCAGATCTGTGCCTCGACACAATCCACAGTTGACATGCACTGTCAACTGTGGGACCTTATATAGACAGGTGTGTGCCTTTCCAAATCATAGACTCCAATCAAGTTGTAGAAACATCTCAAGGATGATCAACGGAAACAGGAGGCACCTGAGCTCAATTACGCGTCTCATAGCAAAGTGTCTAATACTTATGTAAATAAGGTATTTATATATTTTTTTATATACATTTGCAAACATTTCTTAAAACCTGTTTTTGCTTTGTCATTGTGGGGTACTGTGTGTAGATTGACGAGGGAAAACTTCTATTTAATCAATTTTAGAATAATGCTTTAAAGCAGGGGCGGTCAACTCCAGTCCACGAGGGCCTGATTGGTGTCACAGTTTTGCCCCTAGACCCAACTCACACACCAATAATCACCTAATCATGATCTTCAGTTTGGAAATCAGTTTGATCAAAAAGCTGTGTTTGCTAGGGATAGAGAACAAGTGTGACACCACTTTATTTAACCAGGTAGGCCAGTTGAGAACAAGTTCTCATTTAAAACTGCGACCTGGCCAAGATAAAGCAAAGCAGTGTGACAAAAACAACAACACAGAGTTACACATTAACAAACGTACAGTCAATAACACAATAAATAAATGTATGTACAGTGTGTGCTAATGTAGAAGTGTAGGGGGGTAGGCAATAAATTGGCCATAGAGGCGAAATATTTACAATTGAGCATTAATACTGGAGTGATAGATGTGCAGATGATGATGTGCAAGTAGATACCGGGGTGCAAAAGAGCAAGAGGGTAAGTAATAATATGGGGATGAGGTAGTCGGGTGTGCTATTTCCAAATTGGCTGTGTACAGGTACAGTCATCGGTAAGCTGCTCTGACAGCTGATGCTTAAAGTTAGAGAGGGAGATATACGATTCCAGCTTCAGGTCTAGAGTGTCTCCCCCTTTGAAGAGGGGGATGACCGTGGCAGCTTTCCAATCTTTGGGGATCTCAGACTAGTAACAGGGGTTGCAACAATTTCGGCGGATCATTTTAGAAAGAGAGGGTCCAGATTGTCTAGCACAGCTGATTTGTAGGGATTCAGATTTTTCAGTTCTTTCAGAACATCAGCTGTCTGGATTTGGGTGAAGGAGAAGCGGGGGGGGGGGGGGGGGCAAGTTGCTGCAGGGGGTGTTGAGATGTTGGCCAGGGTAGGGGTAGCCAGGTGGAAAGCATGGCCAGCCGTGTAAAAATGCTTATTGAAATTATCGATTATCGTAGGTTTATCGGTTGTGACAGTGTTTCCTATCCTCAGTGCAATGGGAAGCTGGTCAAGGGGTGAACCAAGGGCTATATCTGTTCTTAGTTCTACATTTTTTTGGGGCATGCTTATTTAAGATGGAGAGGGAAGCACTTTTGAAGAGCAACCAAGCATCCTCCACTGACGGGATGAGGTCAATATCCTTCCAGGATATCCGGGCCAGGTCGATTAGAAAGGCTTGCTCGCTGAAGTGTTTTAGGGAGCGTTTGACACTGATGAGGGGTGGTCGTTTGACCGAGGACCCAGTACGCACGCAGGCAATGAGGCAATGATCGCTGAGATTCTGGTTGAAGACAACAGAGGTGTATTTAGAGGGCAGGTTAGTCAGGATGATATCTAATCAATCAGGCCCTCGAGGACTGGAGTTGCCCACCCCTGCTTTAAATTAACAAAATGTGGAAAATGTCCAAGGGTCAGAATACTTTCTGAATGCACTGTACATGTAAACAGGGCTGAAAAGTGACTGATAGCAGGAATATATAAATAGAAGCTGTTTAGGAGACTTTTGGTCTGAGCCTTGATGCACCCGTACAGACAGCACTGGGTATTCAGACAGCACTGGGCATTCAGACGGCGCTGGGCATTCAGACGGCGCTGGGCATTCAGACGGCGCTGGGCATTTAGACGGCGCTGGGCATTTAGACGGCGCTGGGCATTCAGACGGCGCTGGGCATTCACAGGGCGCTGGGTATTCAGACGGCGCTGGGCATTCAGAGGGCGCTGGTTATTCATGGGATTACTGCATTATCACATGCTTATCTGGTGATGTTGGTTTATACAGATGGTTTATACAGAAGCTGCTTTTACAGTTGAATGTGTCTCAACAGCTTAAACTGTTTTCAGACTAATTCCTTTGAGTGATTTTTCATAATCGGAAATTTAATCCTGTCTTTTATAGCACTCGCTGTTTGTGCAAAAACCGGAGTCCCTGGATCCAAGAGCAAAGTACCACAGTTTGACGTCAGGCATAGGGAGCAACTACACGCAACCTCAACAAGTGAGTGTGTCTCGTAAAAACGTTTTGGGAAAGCTAGGCCCAAGATAAACATCTGTGAAGGTGTGAACAGGTTCTATATGAATGTTTCAGTCTGATAAGGGTTGATGTGATAGCTTTACGTTCACACACGCACTATACACACATACACATGGATTTTGTGTTGTAGATATGTGGTAGTAGAGTAGGGGCCTGTTTTTTTTTATTGTATAACTGCCTTAATTTTGCTGGACCCCAGGAAGAGTAGCTGCTGCCTTGGCAGGAACTAATGGGAATCCATCATAAATACAAATACATGGGGATTTAATTCAAATTATATTTGAAAGAAAAAAGCTGTCACAGTTTGCCCCTAGACACAACTAACACACCAATAATCACCTAATCATGGTCTTCAGTTTGGAAATCAGTTTGATCAATCAGCTGTGTTTGCTAGGGATAGAGAGCAAGTGTGACACCACTTTATTTAACCATTTTCATGTTATGTCATATTATGTTATAGCGTTTAAAAGGGAAAGTTATCTAGGCCGTTCTTCCATGACTTTGCTGTTTTGTGTTTTTCAGATGGACGTTGATGACGACGTGTCAGAGGCCCTGTATGTGAAACTGCTGGAAATGGAAAAAGCTATTCATAAGAGATTAAAAGAGGAGGATGATAAACAAGCTTACAAAAAGTACCTCCACCAGACAGAGTCGTCTTTTGTCCGGCTATTCTCCTCGACTGACCTAGTTTAAAACCACTTGACTTTTATTCTATAAGATAGAATCTATATGGATGAAACGGTTTTACTCACAATGTGAATGGAAGGAAACCGTGTGCTCTGTATAAATTGACCATCGCCATGAGGCACTACACTCTCATTGTCTTACGTCAGATGGCGTCACTACTACGCAACGCTTGTCACCTCAACCAATCAGTGCAGGTGGAATCGTGGCGCTATCTGACGTAAGACAATGGAGGAACCCTCTAACACAGATCACATGGGTCTCTTTCAGGTTCCAAATAACACCTATACTGAAACGCTATTAAAATGGAATTCAATGGGGGACATTTGTTATCGTCACCTTGAAAGGGACTAGGCAGTAAATTCCTGCTGCTAACTCATTGATCTAAATGTGGTGGCTCTATACTATGAAGACCTTTTGTGAATTATAAAGCGCAGATGGTAATAACTTGACCAAAATTAGATAAATGTGTGAATGCATTCATTTTCTGTGAGTGTTAGGTTCACAGGTGCTGCCTTATGGTAAGATGAAGAGCTACTTGTGAGTTGTTGAATTTTAATTAAAATATACGTTTAAAATGAATGATTTTTGCCCATATCGTTTCATTTGTTAGAACTAAAATGTTGGTGTTGTCTGTATTGCTAAGTGTGTGAGTTGAAATAGCCTCGCTTACTGGTGTAACTAAAACACCAGCCATGTCTCTTCACCTGATAGCTTCATCATGATACACACAGGCTGCTACGGTGTGGCCTTATAGAACATTAATTATTTTATTATTTCATTTTGGGGGGACTTTTTACCCCTTTTGTGATATCCAATTGGTAGTTACAGTCTTGTCCCATCGCTGAAACTCCCATGCGGACTCGGGAGAGGCGAAGGTCAAGAGCCGTACGTCCTCCAAAACATGATCCCTCCAAGCCGCACTGCTTCTTGACGCACTGCTCGCTTAACCCAGAAGCCAGCAGCACCAATTTGTCTGAGGAAACACTGTACGGCTGGAGACCGAAGTCGGTGTTCATGCGCCCGGCCGCCACAAGAAGTCACTAGAGTGAGATGGGACACGGACAACCCTGCCCGGCCAAACTCTCCCCTAACCCGGACGACGCTGGGCCAATTGTGCGCCGCTTCATGGGTATCCTGGTCGCGGCCGGCTGCGACACAGCCCGGGATTGAACCCGGATCTGTAGTGACGCTGCGCCATTTGAGGTGTGGTTTCCTTTTGCCAACACCAATTACCTCAAGCCATTTTTAATTTGCGTTTCTTTTTGTCGTGTTACTTCAATCATAAAAGATGAAGAATAGTTGTGGTGATGGATGGTGTCTCACTTTCAACGAATGAACAGTGAAGTTGATCTATGAGTAATGTCCCTCCCTCTACTAAAACAGGTGTGCACCATATACAGTGGGTCTACAGAGAAACACATTAACTATAATGACGGTTCCAACATGACACAGATACTTCCAATACATTAATTGTCACTGATATTGTGCACGGCTCTAATTTCATTGAAACCACTGTTGGGCATTAGAGGTGTATATATGGCTTGATGGTTTAGTTCCCAAACTTCCCATGCTGATAGGCTACAACAGAAGTGAATTGTCCGATTGACCGCAGTAAGACACTACCAGCTGTTTTACTACATGACCCCTGTATGCCCTCCCCACACACTTTTATTTTATGCTTTTTTATAAACAGACAAATCCTCCTTAATCTTCAGATGTGCACTAGCCCACACACAGAGCAGCTGTATATTGGAATGTGTAAATGCTTCACTTGGAAGGTCCACTTTCTATCTCTCTTCATCTTATTTCTTTCTTTCTTTCTCTCTCTCTCACACACCCTCTTCCTCTCTCAAAATTTAGTGAAAAGCATTAACTGCATAAAAAGCATGTATTATTTTGTTCTAAAGATAATGCAATAAAAATATGTATTGGTAACCTATCTACATGTACAAATTACCTCATCTAACCTGGACCCCCACACACCGATTCGTACCCCCTGTATATAGCCTCGTTATTGTTATTTTATTGTGTTACTTTTTTATTATTTTTCACTTTAGTTTATTTGGTGAATATTTTCTTAAACTCTTCTTGAACTGCACTGTTGGTTAAAAGGTAAGCATTTCACGGTAAGGTTGAATTAATGAGTTGAATTAATGAATAATCAAACAGCTGTCATCTTACACGATATAATTTGCATTTGTTTACAAGCAGGACCGAGTTTGGGAAATCCTGGGCTTGACGACTACATGCCCCATATCGCGCTACTGAATTTAACGGATATTCCTCGCGCCGGAAGAGAAGAGGTACATTCCCCAGCCATCTTGTGGCAGTATTTAGCGAATTGTTCGCAACAAGCCTCGTAGAATCGGAGGTGAATTCCGCTGAAGGGGCGCGATCATGCCCGGGCATCTACAAGAAAGCTTCGGCTGCGTCGTAACCAATCGGTTCGACCAGCTATTGGACGATGAATCAGACCCGTTCGAGGTGTTAAAGGCGGCGGAGAATAAGAAGAAAGAGGCGGCTGCAGCTGGTATCACCAAGTCTGCAGCCCAAGCCGCCAAGCAGCCCAAGAAGGAGTCACAGAAGGACAGGAAGAATCCGCTCCTTGACAAGAAAGATGAAACACAGGCTGCAGTACCTCTGAAGAAAGAAGGTAAGGTGCACGCTGATAGATTGGTGGTCAAAACCTGCAAAAACCTAGCCAGTTTGCTAACAACAACATGGTCAGAGTCAACATGGGTTCTGTCCTGTTGCGATCAATGTAGAGGGCAACAGAAGAACCCATTGCAAACATGCACATATCCAATGCATTATTAGACAGTTTAATCATGCATTGAACATGCATTGGATAGCATCCACCTGTGCACTCTGGCCCGCCTCTCGCTGAAGTCCATTCCACCTGCAGGATGTGGACGTTGTAAATGATGGCGCTGTGGTTGCTGCGCAGGGTAATGTTTTTGTTGTGAAACAGCTCGAGCTTAGTGCACATATTCATAATATAGCTAGCCTAGTTAGCTTTGTATTCGGCTAAGAAAGAAGATGGCTATCTGGCTCTTCTAGGGATTCTCGGGACAAGCTGGCTTGCTGCGTAGTTAGCTAGCTAGCTATTCTTCAAAACAACACTGATGCTACTGAACCGTTAGAAATATCGAGTTGAATGAGGCCCGTGCGTGATGCTGCAACTGCATCATTAGCAAGCTAGGTAGTTCGCGCGACCTGTCCGGTGCAGGTGGATAAAACGGTACAAGCTGGCTATCAAGTTATTGCATAGTACTGTTTTCATGTAGGTAGCTTATTCACGGAAGTGTTATGACAGTGTAACTAGCGTGTTGGCGTTTGTTTTCATCTGTGCATACGCTTTTCTAAACAGATAATGTTACTGTACTTCACTTTATAGCTAACAAGCTACTATTTCCCCGACGTGCATGCGCAATGTTTTTGTAAACGAGTGGATCTGGCCAGATGTCCACCACAACCAAAGTAACATTGGCTAGCTAAGGCCACTCGAAATATTATCACTAGCTAAATGCATTGAACGAAGGCGTGTCTGCCTGGAATCAAAAACGCATGCTGTCCAAGTAATGACAGGGCATAGCCAGCTAACACAACACCCTCATGAAATAGCTAAGCAACTTCCTCTGGAGTAACCTAACACCTTTGCTGACAAGCTGGCCCATATTTCACGTTGTTAAAGCTGTAATATGTAACTTTTTGAAAACAAATTCACATAGAAATATTAGTTATAGATCTGTCATTACATTGAAATCAAGTCTTAAAAGCAACATATATTTTCTATGTGCTTTATTGCTATGCTTTTTCTATGCTTCCTTTCCTTCCTTCCAGCTGGATACAATATTTTTGGTTATGGAAAATCTATTTCTCAATGGTTTAGATGCCACAATGTGTCTCTAAAGCATACTTGCTTGTTTTGTCACATACTGAAATTAGGCAAACTATTACAATTTTAGTAACCAGGAAATGGCTGAGCAATTTCTGCATATTGCATCTTTAACTAGATACACATGGACAGGTTTGGCTTAATGTGACCAGACCCCCGAGTAGGGTACAGGCATAGGGTACTCCTGTTACTCCCATGTAATTAGGCTAACTTTGTCATCATCCAAAGCAAACTGCTGACACTTTTTTGTTGTTTCAATAAATGTTTTCAGCAGCCTCACTTGTCGTTATTAACAAACTTGGCTGTCAACAACAACAAAATATTTGCATGATACTTCTTCTGGCACTCTAATTTGTTCCTCGACCTGCTAAGACTGACAGTAAAATTAGTAAAGCTGTCGCACTATACTTGCATCACTGTTTGTTTACCCCTAGCTTTTTCTCCTGTTAGCTGACGTTAGCTACAGGGTTGCAAACTAGTCACCTTTAGGTGAAATTCGCCGTTTTGAATCCAAAATAGGTGACCTACGTGATTCGTGTAGATCCGATGAGAATAGTTTGGCCGAGGGGGATGGGGCTTTGAATGACTACTGGCTGTATGTGAACGAGTGATGTGCCTTTGGAGCAATACTGGCTGTATCCAAGGTTCAGCCAATTGTTCACAGAACAATAAAATGCAGCACGCGACTGAAGAGAGAAGAGACAACCAATGTGCTAGTTACAGTATAAACACGCGCTGAAAGAGCTGGGAGTGGAATGGCAGTTTACCAGCTACAGCAGCGCCTCCCCTGATCGATAACGAAGAGGTACTGTTGGTGAGAAGCCTGACCAGGAGACGGGAGTGAGAAGGTGATGAACCGTACTTCATGAGATGTAACCGAAAAACAACTGGCATTTGGAAAGTTTGAGGTGAGGGAGAAAGTGTGGTAGAACAAGTATTACTAGCATTTTAAAGTTGATTGCTACTGTCGCTGGATCGGGGGGATTTCGGCAGGCAAGAAAATGGTCTTGTCGAAATCCTCCCCCTTCTAATTTCCTTAATTTTGTAACTAGGAGTCAAATACTTTGTATAGAACAAACTTCACGTCAGGATAAGCAACCGAAATGAATACTGAATGTATGTGTGTTATATAAAACATAGAGGAGGGAGTAAAATGTAGGCAAGCAATAAACATTTCAGAACTACTAGTCGATTTAAGACATGGGAGAGATGACGAATTTTGGCAAAGAGATTTATTTATAGACTAATACACAAATAGCCAAACCGAAAACTGCAGACATTACTAGTGCCTCCCCAACGATCAAACCGCCATAAAAATTCAAATGAAACGCAGCCTAACGTGATCACAGACAGCTCCTTGAAGGACACAAATAAACAATGCTTTCTGCTACTAAGATCAATGAAATGTAGGCTAAACTGACAACGGCGTGAAGAGCAGAAATCTCAACGAGCAAGCAAGTCGCAGCAATGAAGAGTTGAGTGTGTGTGCGTTCACGGGAACGGGTGGGGGAGGTTCTGGCATAGGGAGATTTTCGGCACAACACCGTTCCTTAAGTTATAACACATTATAACTTGCTTACTGGACCCTGGCAATCTGTGACATGTTTACAAGTTAGCAAACTAACTAGAGTACTAATGCTTTCCCTCTACAGTATGTGGTTCATTTTCTGAATTAGAGAATTAGGTGAAAATTAGGCATTGCTTGTGGATTCAGGGATCAAGTGTAGCTGGAGCTGGGCCTGGTTTAACAGGTGGATTCAGGGATCAAGTGTAGCTGGAGCTGGGCCTGGTTTAACAGGTGGATTCAGGGATCAAGTGTAGCTGGAGCTGGGCCTGGTTTAACAGGTGGATTCAGGGATCAGGTGTAGCTGGAGCTGGGCCTGGTTTAACAGGTGGATTCAGGGATCAGGTGTAGCTGGAGCTGGTCCTGGTTTAACAGGTGGATTCAGGGATCAAGTGTAGCTGGGCCTGGTTTAACAGGTGGATTCAGGGATCAGGTGTAGCTGGAGCTGGGCCTGGTTTAACAGGTGGATTCAGGGATCAGGTGTAGCTGGGCCTGGTTTAACAGGTGGATTCAGGGATCAGGTGTAGCTGGAGCTGGGCCTGGTTTAAGCTGGATGCTACTTTAGAGGTGAAAGGAACACCACACACTTTCCCTCTTTGTCACTTGTTCAATACAGTGGATAAAAAGGGGTATGCCAGGTGTACTCTGCCTGAAAGAGATCCATTATAACAACAAAGGGTATCATACTCTGCTGGCAACATTGTAGAATAGATGTCCACAGGCAGAAAGTGTACAATGTAATAATGTGCAGTGTAGCCCAAAGAGATTTATTTTGTTGTGTTGAACTTGACTGTAACACGTGGGGGGGGGGGGGGGGGTTATTTAATGTTTTACTCTGTGAACGTTATTTTTGCACATATGTAGCCTTGTGCACTTGATCGATGTCTACTTTAGTGGCCACTATAATAGAGCAAAAATAGAATGCCTGTTTGTTTCATTCTATTTCTACTTTAAGATGTTTTTTTCCAAGTGCAATATTTACAGTTGAAGTCGGACGTTTACATACACCGTAGCCAAATACATTTAAACTCAGTTTTTCACAATTCCTGACATTTAATCCTGGTAAAAATTCCCCGTTTTAGGTTAGTTAGGATGACCACTTCATTTTAAGAATGTGAAATGTCAGAAAAATAGTAGAGAGTATTACTTATTTCAGCTTTTATTTCTTTCATCACATTCCCAGTGGGTCAGAAGTTTACACCACTCAATTAGTATTTGGTAGCATTGCTTTTGAATTGTTTTCAAACTTCTTATGGCTTAACGGGATTGATATGACAACAGCCAGTGAAAGTGCAGGGTGCCAAATTCAAACAATAGAAATCTCATAATTAAAATTCCTCAAATATACAAGTATCTTATACAATTTTAAAGGTAATCTTGTTGTTAATCCCGCCACAGTGTCCGATTTCAAAAAGGCTTTACAGCGAAAGCACACCAAACGATTATGTTAGGTCACCGCCAAGTCACATAAAAACAGAAACATTTTTCCAGCCAAAGAGAGGAGTCACAAAAAGCAGAAATAGAGATAAAATGAATCACTAACCTTTGATAATCTTCATCAGATGACACTCATAGGTCTTCATGTTACACAATACATGTATGTTTTGTTCGATAAAGTGCATATTTATATCCAAAAACCTCATTTTACATTGGCATGTTATGTTCAGTAGTTCCAAAACATGCAGTGATTTTGCAGAGAGCCACATCAATTTACAGAAATACCCATAATAAACATTGATAAAAGATGCAACTATTATACATGGAACTTTAGATAAACATCTCCTTAATGCAACCGCTGTGTCAGATTTCAAAAATCGCTACCGTCCCACATATCCCTGAGAGGTTAATGACCTAAGGCTCGTATTTCTGTGTGTTATTATATTATAATTAAGTCTATGATTTGATAGAGCAGTCTGATTGAGGGGTGACAGGCAGCAGCAGGCTCGTAAGCATTCATTCAAACAGCACTTTCCTGCATTTGCCAGCAGCTCTTCGCCGTGCTTCAAGCATTGCGCTGTTCAAGCCTATCAACTCCCGAGATTAGGCTGGCAATACTAAAGTACCTATTAGAACATCCAATAGTCAAAGTTATATGAAATACAAATGGTATAGAGAGAAATAGAGAGAAATAGTCCTATAATAACTACAACCTAAAACTTCTTACCTGGGAATATTGAAGACTCATGTTTCACATGCTTTCATATGTTCTGAGCAAGGAACTTAAGCGTTAGCTTTTTTTACATAGCACATATTGCACTTTTACTTTCTTCTCCAACACTTTGTTTTTGCATTATTTAAACCAAATTATTTGAAACTAAATTGATATATTGATGTATTATATTAAGTTAAATAAGTGTTCATTCGGTATTGTTGTAATTGTCATTATTACACACATACATATATATATATATATCGGCCGATTAATCGGTATCAGCTTTTTTTTGGTCCTCCAATTATCGGTATCTGCGTTGAAAATCATAATCGGTCGACCTCTAGTAAGAATGATGGTGCAACACTAATAAATATTATTTTATTTTACAACATGCGCTTTCTCCCGCGATGACAGCTTTGCACACTCTTGGCATTCTCTCAACCAGCCTCATGAGGTTGGAATGCATTTCAATTAACAGGTGTGCTTTGTTAAAAGTTAATTCGTGGAATTTCTTTCCTTAATGCTTTTGAGCCAATCAGTTGTGTTGTGACAAGGTAGGGGTGGTATACAGAAGATAGCCCTATTTGCTAAAATACCAAGTCCATATTATGGCAATAATATAGCTCAAATAAGCAAAGAGAAACGACAGTCCATCATTACTTTCAAGAACTTTGAAAGTTTCTTCATGTGCAGTCGGAAAAACCATCAAGTGTTATGATGAAACTGGCTCTCATGAGGACCACCACAGAAACTGAAGACCCAGAGCAGCCCAACAAGTGCTCAGCATATGTGGGAACTCCTTCAAGACTGTTGGCAAAGCATTCCTCATGAAACGGGTTGAGAGAATGCCAAGAGTGTGCAGAGCTGTCATCAAGGTAAAGGGTGACTATTTTGAAGAATATAAAATATATTTTGATTTGTTCAACACTTTTTTTGTGTTGCTACATGATTCTATGTGTTTTTTATTAGTTTTGGTGTCTTCACTATTATTCTACAATGTAGAAAATAATAAAACATTAAAAAAACATGAAAGGGTAGCTGTATCCAATCTTTTGACTGGTACTGTATATCTACTGAAATAAGACATATCCTGCTTCTGTTGCCAGTTTGAATGTTTGTTTAATAGCCTACTGATTCTGTGAGCACCAAGCCTCACACAACCACATGTCGAATAAAGCAATGTCACAAATTCTGCTTTTTTAAAGTCATTAATCTTAATAAAGGGTTTTTCCATATTGTTTTCATTAGAACAGTGGTGTTGCTAAATTTATTTAGTGTTAACACTGTTCCAAAGGTGCATAAAATAATATTTTAATCTAACAGCACCTGTTTGTTAGTCATGATATGCACCCAGCTCTCGCTCCTATACCCTCTTTCTTGATCTCCTTATTGCTATTACGATTATTATTATGATCATCATTAGTAATGTCATTATCAGTATATGGCTTCTTATAGTATTAGGAGTCTTGTACAACCACCATCGAGCTGTAGGTCAAAGAGTGTGTACTGTGTTTAGTCTTCTTAATACCGTAACTTACTAGGGCCTATAATTCGATATATAGGCTACTGTATCAATCAATCATTAATTCCTTCATGTCATCACACAGCATACGAGTAATTCATGCTTTGAAATGCAATCAATCATTTTAGTTTTAAAATGAAATATCAAAGGGAGCTGATGGGATGATTAGCCTAAACAATAAATAAACTGCAATTTGTGATGCAACTTTATTAGTCTTTGCTTTAATAAAGTCTTTATATATTTATTTAATTTTCCGGTAGAACATCCCTTTTCGTACATTTATAAATGATTTAGTATTTACACTGTTCGTATAATATTGTAATCTTACAGCACCTGTGTGGCACACAATATTATTTTTCTGGTTTACACAACTAAGTCAAATGTCTTCCACACATCTGACTTCCCCTTTCCTTCCTGAGCAACCAGTGAACATTCTCCGTTTCGAGTTTAATTTTGAAGTCATCCGACCTCTGCATCCAATTAGTGTTCGGAGTTTGTTATAAGCAATTTATTGATGTGATTATGATAGGCTACAGGTCAGGCCCTATTGTTCACGTGCATGCAATGCATTGATGTTTCATGTAAACAGAGCAAGGGTTGAGGGAATGTTTTTCCTAAACAAATTAGGTATTTAAGTAATTTAAATAAATTCATTAGGCCCTAATCTATGGATTTCACATGGCTGGGCGGGGGCGCATCCATGGGTGAGCATAGGCTCGCCCGCTTGGGAGCCAGGTCCACCAACTGGGAGCCAGGCCCAGCCAATGAGAATGAGTTTTTCCCCATAAAAGGGCTTTATTACAGACAGAAATACTCCTCAGTTTCATTAGCAGTCTCAGACGATCCCACAGGGGATGAAGCCGGATTTGGAAGTCCTGGGCTGGCATTGTTACACGTGGTCTGCAATTGTGAGGCCGGTTGGACGTACTGGCAAATGATCTAAAACGACATTGGAGGCGGCTTATGGTAGAGAAATAAACATTAAATTCCCTGGCAACCGCTCTGGTGGACATTCCTGCAGTCAGCATTCCAATTGCATGCACCCTCAACTTGAGACATCTGTGGCATTGTGTTGTGTGACAACTGCACATTTTAGAGTGTCTTTTTATTGTCCCCAGCACAAGGTGCACCTGTGTCATGATCATGCTGTTGAATCAGCTTTTTGATATGCCACAACTGTCAGCTGGATGGATTATCTTGGCAAAGTAGAAATGTTCACTAACAGGGAAGTAAACAACATTTTGCACAAAATGAGAGAGAAATATAAAGTATGTGTCACGTTCTGACCATCGTTCGTGTGTGTTTTCCTTGTTTTAGTGTTGGTCAGGACGTGAACTGGGTGGGCATTCTATGTTGGATGTCTTGTTTGTCTATTTCTATGTCCGGCCTGATATGGTTCTCAATCAGAGGCAGGTGTTAGTCATTGTCTCTGATTGGGAACCATATTTAGGTAGCCTGGGTTTCACTGTGTGTTTGTGGGTGATTGTCCTTAGTGTTAGTTTGCACCAGTTTAGGCTGTTTCGGTTTTCATTACGTTTATTATTTTGCACTGTTTGTATTTGGATTCATGTTGCTATAGTCACAATAAACATGGATCGCAATCTACACGCCGCATTTTGGTCCGACTCTCCTTCACACCTAGAAGACCGTTACAGAATCACCCACCACAACAGGACCAAGCGGTGTGGTAATGGGCAAAGGAAAAAGCAGCAGCAGGAGCAGCGCGAGGAGGTATGGACATGGGAGGACGAATTAGACGGTAAAGGACCTTGGGCTCAGCCAGGAGAGTATCGCCGCCCCAAGGAAGAACGGGAGGCGGCGAAAGCGGAGAGGCGCTGGTATGAGGAGGCAGCGCGGCGTTGTGGATGGAAGCCCGGGAGTCAGCCCCAAAAATTTCTTGGGGGGGGGCTAACAGGGAGTATGGCTACGCCAGGTAGGAGACCTGAGCCAACTTCCTGTGGTTACCGGTGGGCTAGAGAGACCGGGCAGGCACCGTGTTATGCTGTGGAGCGCACGGTGTCCCCAGTGCGGGTGCACAGCCCGGTGCGGTACATTCCAGCTCCGCGTATCGGCCGGGCTAGAGTGGGCATCGAGCCAAGTGCCATGAAGCCGGCTCTACGCATCTGGTCTCCAGTGCGTCTCCTTGGGCCGGCTTACATGGCACCAGCCTTGCGCACGGTGTCCCCGGTTCGCCTGCATAGCCCAGTGCGGGCTATTCCACCTCGCCGCACTGGCAGGGCGACCGGGACCATTCAACCGGGTAAGGTTGGGCAGGCTCGGTGCTCAAGAGCTCCAGTGCGCCTGCACGGCCCGGTCTATCCGTCACCACCTCCACACCCCAGCCCTCCGGTGGCAGCTCCCCGTACCAGGCTGTCTCTCCGGCCCATCCGTCCAGAGCCTTCCTCCTCTCCAGCGCTGCCGGAGTCTCCCGCCTCTCCGGCGCTACCAGAGCCTTCCTCCTCTCCAGCGCTGCCGGAGCCTCCCGTCTGTCCGGCGCCTCTGCCGGAGCCTCCCGCCTGTCCGGCGCCTCTGCCGGAGCCTCCCGCCTGTCCGGCGCCTCTGCCGGAGCCTCCCGCCTGTCCGGCGCCTCTGCCGGAGCTTCCCGTCTGCCCGGCGCCTCTGCCGGAGCTTCCCGTCTGCCCGGCGCCATCGGAGCTTCCCGTCTGCCCAACGCCGCCAGTGCCGCCCGTCTGCCCAGCGCCGCCAGTGCCGCCCGTCTGCCCAGCGCCGCCAGTGCCGCCCGTCTGCCCAGCGCCGCCAGCGCCGCCCGTCTGCCCAGCGCCGCCCGTCTGCCCAGCGCCGCCAGCGCCGCCCGTCTGCCAGGAGCCGCCAGTGCCGCCCGTCTGCCAGGGGCCGCCAGTGCCGCCAGTCAGCCAGGGGCCGCCAGTGCCGCCAGTCAGCCAGGGGCCGCCAGTGCCGCCAGTCAGCCAGGGGCCGCCAGTGCCGCCAGTCAGCCAGGGGCCGCCAGTGCCGTCAGTCAGCCCAGCGCCAGCGCCGCCAGTCAACCAGGGGCCGCCAGAGCTGCCAGTCTGCAAGGAGCTACCAGTCTGCAAGGAGCCGCCAGAGCTGCCTGTCTGCAGGATGCCGCCAAAGCTGCTAGTCTGCAAGGAGCCGCCAGAGCTGCTAGTCTGCAAGGAGCCGCCAGAGCTGCCAGTTAGCATGGAGCAGTCAGGGCCGCCAGTCAGCATGGAGCAGCCAGGGCCGCCAGTCAGCATGGAGCAGTCAGGGCCGCCAGTCAGCATGGAGCAGCCAGGGCCGCCAGTCAGCATGGAGCAGCCAGTGCTGCCAGTCAGCATGGAGCAGCCAGATCTGCCAGTCGACCAGACTCTTCCAGATCTGCCAGTCGACCAGACTCTTCCAGATCTGCCAGTCGACCAGACTCTTCCAGATCTGCCAGTCGACCAGACTCTTCCAGATCTGCCAGTCGACCAGACTCTTCCAGATCTGCCAGTCGACCAGACTCTTCCAGATCTGCCAGTCGACCAGACTCTTCCAGATCTGCCAGTCGACCAGACTCTTCCAGATCTGCCAGTCAGCCAGACTCTTCCAGATCTGCCAGTCAGCCAGGATCTGCCAGAACCGCCAGCCAGCCAGGATCTGCCGGATCTAACTACCTGCCTGAGCTTCCTCTCAGTGCTGTGCTACCCATCAGTCCCGAGCTACTTCTGTCCCGAGCTGCCCCTCTGTCTCGAGCTGACCCTCTGTCCCGAGCTGTCATTAAGAAGGGTCACCTATCTAGGGACGCTAAGGAGGTGGACTAAAACTGTTATGGAGTGGGGTCCACGTCCAGCGCCAGAGCCGCCACCGCGGACAGATGCCCACCCACACCCTCCCCCATAGGTTTAAGTTGTGCGTCCGGAGTCCGCACCTTGGAGGGGGGGTACTGTCACGTTCTGACCATCGTTCGTGTGTGTTTTCCTTGTTTTAGTGTTGGTCAGGACGTGAACTGGGTGGGCATTCTATGTTGGATGTCTTGTTTGTCTATTTCTATGTCCGGCCTGATATGGTTCTCAATCAGAGGCAGGTGTTAGTCATTGTCTCTGATTGGGAACCATATTTAGGTAGCCTGGGTTTCACTGTGTGTTTGTGGGTGATTGTCCTTAGTGTTAGTTTGCACCAGTTTAGGCTGTTTCGGTTTTCATTACGTTTATTATTTTGCACTGTTTGTATTTGGATTCATGTTGCTATAGTCACAATAAACATGGATCGCAATCTACACGCCGCATTTTGGTCCGACTCTCCTTCACACCTAGAAGACCGTTACAGTATGGAACACTTCTGGGATGTTTTATTTCAGCTCATGAAACATGGGACAAACGCTTAACATTTTGCGTTTATATTTTTGTTCAGTAATAGTTGCTTTTATTCAAACACATAGGGTTTGTCCAAATATGGAAAAATACACGTTTTAAAATTAAGAACCGATGACTCGGGTTGACCAACATTTTTGTTTTGTTGGGGACAGCACTAGATAGAACTCTACCTAATGGCCCAAATCAAAGTAGCATATGGCGATATCTACACCTACATGGTGAAATCTCCAGGTTTGCGTAAATATATAAATGCAGAAGAATATTAGAGCTGTTATTTGGACGGATACAGCTCACTAGTCCTTACTACAGGGGTCTCCAACAGGTTGATCATGAGCTACCAGTAGCTCGCAGCCCACCTATGAGTTGTTCGCCAAACAATTCTGAAAATACATGCCATTTTCACGTGTTCCACCGCAAACTTTCATAAATAAATCTCTAGTGTCAGACACCGCAAGCTCTATTCAACGCAACCTTTAGTAGAATGGCGCCGGAGAGGATGGCTGATGTTTTACGTGCTCTTTACACCACACACAGAAACACGTACAAAGCACTCCCTCGCCCTCCATTTTGCAAATCTGACCATAATGCTATCCTCCTGATTCCTACTTACAAGCAAAAATTAAAGCAGTGACTCGGTTAATATAAAAGTGGCCAGATGAAGCAGATGCTAAGCTACAATGTCCGATTTCAAATAGGCTTTACGGCAAAAGCACACCAAACGATTATGTTAGGTCAGCACCTAGTCACAGAAAATCATACAGCCATTTTCCAGCCAAGGAGAGGGCTCACAAAGTCCGAAATAGCGATTACATTAATCACTAACCTTTGATGATCTTCATCAGATGGCACTCACAGGACTTCATGTTACACAATAAATGTGTGTTTTGTTCGATAAAGTTAATCTTTATGTCCAAAAACCTCATTTGAAATTGGTGTTTTATGTTCAGAAATGCATTGTCTCAAACAAACATCTGGTGAAAGTGCAGAGCCACATCAAATAACAGAAACACTCATCATAAACATTGATAGAAGATACAAGTGTTAAACATACGAATACAGATAAACTTCTCCTTAATGCAACCGCTGTGTCAGATTTCAAAAAGGCTTTACAGCGAAAGCACACTTTGCAATTATGTTAGGTCAGCTCCTAGCCACAGAAACCCATACAGCCCTTTTCCAACCAAGGAGAGTGTCACAAAAGTCAGAAATAGCATTAAAATGAATCACTTACCTTTGATGATCTTCATCTGATGGCACTCCCAGGTCTCCATGTTAGCGTTTTGTTCAGAAATCCAAAGGCACAATGCGCACTCTCAAAACCAAGACGAAAAGTCAAAAAAGTACAATAAAAGATAGTAGAAACATGTCAAACGATGTTTAAAATCAATCCTCAGGTTGTTTTTGTCATAAATAATCAATAATATTTCAACCGGACAAAAGCTTCGTCAATGGTAAAGGTAAACAAGAAATGTGCGCTTCTGATCACATG
Organism: Oncorhynchus mykiss; assembly: GCF_057628025.1. NCBI lineage: Eukaryota > Metazoa > Chordata > Actinopteri > Salmoniformes > Salmonidae > Oncorhynchus > Oncorhynchus mykiss. Next base: position 34,071,512 of record NC_143049.1, read on the forward strand.
CTTGGTTCATTGATGGAAATTTCCACTGTCCTCTCATTGAAAGCAGTGTACCTCCCTCATTTTTCAGAGTAAAAGCCTGAAACAATGCCTAAAGACTGGCCACATGTAGAGGAAGCCACAGAGCTCGTGAACTGGGTCCTAAGTCTTTGTATGGTGGATAGGCTTTCAATGGAAAAACAGGCTTTCAAAATAATAGTACTTCCTGGTTGGATTTTCCTCAGGTTTTTGCCTGCCATATCAGTTCTATAATACTCACAGACATTATTTTAACAGTTTTAGAAACTTTAGAGTGTTTTCTATCCAAATCTACTCATTATATGCATATCCTAGCTTATGGGCCTGAGTAGCAGGCAGTTTAATTTGGGCACGCTTTTCATCCAAAATTCCGAATGCCAAGTCGGCGCATGTGACAAATAAAATAATTTGATCAAAAAGTATTATTGAAAGAGTGGTGCTCATGTGGATTTTGGCTGCACCACCCTCCTAATTAGTTTCTGTAGTCATATCAGTGTCCACCTCTAAAGCCTCCATGTGTTGTTTTGGTGGCAGGTATCAGGCGGGTGGACCGAAGGCCAGACCAGCAGGGCCAACCTGGCTCCCAGCACAAGGCCGGGCAGGGCGAGGGGCGGCCCGCCGGCGAGAGGAGGCCAGAAAACAGGAGACCCCCACGTGAGCGGCGCTTCGATAAACCCATTGAGGACAAGCCCGACGTCGGAGAGAGAGGAGAGTTCTCTGCAGACAAGTGAGTAGTTGCTGTACTAAATGACAATGCTTAGAGCAAATGTTTTGTTCATTATTATTATCGTTGATGAAATATGGATGTCTTGGAATCGTGGGATAGAGAGATGTCCGGGACACACTGTATGCTTCAGTTTGTTATTTTTAAGTGTCAGGTGACACCTCCCCCTTTCACTTGGCTTTGACTGTAGTTTGTGCACACTACTAGCTAAAGCAATGCAAAAAAAAAACGGTCAAAATTCAAATCACACCTATTATCCTCACAACCTATAACCTACAGTGCCTTCAGAAAGTATCCATACAGCGTGACTTATCCTGCATTTAGTTGTTACAGCCAGTATTCAAAATGGATACAATTAAAAATATGTTAAAAAAATATATTTAAAAAACATGTTTTTAGAAATTAGAGTACATTTATTGTAAATTAAATAGAAGCACTTTTGGCGGCGATTACAGCTTTGAGTCGTCTGGGGGTATGTCTGTATCAGCTTTGAGTCGTCTGGGGTATGTCTGTATCAGCTTTGAGTCGTCTGGGGGTATGTCTGTATCAGCTTTGAGTCGTCTGGGGGTATGTCTCTATCAGCTTTGAGTCGTCTGGGGGTATGTCTGTATCAGCTTTGAGTCGTCTGGGGTATGTCTGTATCAGCTTTGCACATCTGGATTTGGGGATTTTCTCCCATTCTTCCTTGGAGATTTTTCTCAAGCTCTGTTAAATTAGATGGGAGCGGCGGTGAACAACAATCTTCAAGTTTTCCACAGATTTTCAATGGGATTCAAGTCTGGGCCACTCAAGGACTTTCACATGCTTGTTCTGAAGCCATTCCAGTGTTGCTTTGCTTGTCCTGTTGGAATGTAAATCTTCACCCCAGTTTAAGTTTTCTCAAATCAAATCAAATTGTATTTGTCACATACACATACAGCAGATGTTAATGCGAGTGTAGCGAAATGCTTGTGCTTCTAGTTCTGACCATGCAGTAATATCTAACAAGTAATCTAACAATTTCACAACAACTACCTTATACACACAAGTGTAAAGGAATGAATAAGAATATGTATATATGGATGAGCGATGGCCGAACAGCATAGGCAAGGTGCAGTAGATGTTATACAGTACAGTATATACAGTGGGGCAAAAAACTATTTAGTCAGCCACCAATTGGGCAAGTTCTCCCACTTAAAAAGATGAGAAAGGCTCATCATAGGTACACTTCAACTATGACAGACAAAATGGGAGAAAAAAAATCCAGAAAATCACATTGTAGGATTTTTAATGAATTTATTTACAAATTATGGTGGAAAATAAGTATTTGGTCACCTACAAACAAGCAAGATTTCTGGCTCTCACAGACGTGTAACTTCTTCTTTAAGAGGCTCCTCTGTCCTCCACTCGTTACCTGTATTAATGGCACCTGTTTGAACTTGTTATCAGTATAAAATACACCTGTCCACAACCTCAAACAGTCACACTCCTAACTCCACTATGGCCAAGACCAAAGAGCTGTCAAAGGACACCAGAAACAAAATTGTAGACCTGCACCAGGCTGGGAAGACTGAATCTGCAATAGGTAAGCAGCTTGGTTTGAAGAAATCAACTGTGGGAGCAATTATTAGGAAATGGAAGACATACAAGACCACTGAAAATCTCCCTCGATCTGGGGCTCCACGCAAGATCTCACCCCGTGAGGTCAAAATGATCACAAGAACGGTGAGCACAAATCCCAGAACCACACGGGGGGACCTAGTGAATGACCTGCAGAGAGCTGGGACCAAAGTAACAAAGCCTACCATCAGTAACACACTACGCCGCCAGGGTCTCAAATCCTGCAGTGCCATACGTGTCCCCCTGCTTAAGCCAGTACATGTCCAGGCCCGTCTGAAGTTTGCTAGAGAGCATTTGGGTGATCCAGAAGAAGATTGGGAGAATGTCATATGGTCAGATGAAACCAAAATATAACTTTTTGGTAAAAACTCAACTCGTCGTGTTTGGAGGACAAAGAATGCTGAGTTGCATCCAAAGAACACCATACCTACTGTGAAGCATGGGGGTGGAAACATCATGCTTTGGGGCTGTTTTTCTGCAAAGCGACCAGGACGACTGATCCGTGTAAAGGAAAGAATGAATGGGGCCATGTATCACGAGATTTTGAGTGAAAACCTCCTTCCATCAGCAAGGGCATTGAAGATGAAACGTGGCTGGGTCTTTCACCATGACAATGATCCCAAACACACCGCCCTGGCAACGAAGGAGTGGCTTCGTAAGAAGCATTTCAAGGTCCTGGAGTGGCCTAGCCAGTCTCCAGATCTCAACCCCATAGAAAATCTTTGGAGGGAGTTGAAAGTCCGTGTTGCCCAGAAACAGCCCCAAAACATCACTGCTCTAGAGGAGATCTGCATGGAGGAATGGGCCAAAATACCAGCAACAGTGGGTGAAAACCTTGTGAAGACTTACAGAAAACGTTTGACCTCTGTCATTGCCAACAAAGGGTATATAACAAAGTATTGAGATAAACTTTTGTTATTGACCAAATACTTATTTTCCACCATCATTTGCAAATAAATAAATTTAAAATCCTACAATGTGATTTTCTGGATTTTTTTTTCTTCATTTTGTCTGTCATAGTTGAAGTGTACCTATGATGACAATTACAAGCCTCTCTCATCTTTTTAAGTGGGAGAACTTGCACAATTGGTGGCTGACTAAATACTTTTTTGCCCCACTGTACCTATGAGATGAGGGTATGTAAACATTATATAAAGTGGCATTGTTTAAAGTGGCTAGTGATATATTTATTACATCCAATTTTTAATTATTAAAGTGGCTAGAGATGAGTCAGCATGTTGGCAGCAGCCACTCAATGTTAGTGATGGCTGTTTAACAGTCTGATGGCCTTGAGATAGAAGCTGTTTTTCAGTCTCTCGGTCCCAGCTTTGATGCACCTGTACTGACCTCGCCTTCTGGATGATAGCGGGGTGAACAGGCAGTGGCTGGTTGTTGTCCTTGATGATCTTTATGGCCTTCCTGTGACATCGGGTGGTGTAGGTCTCCTGGAGGGCAGGTAGTTTGCACCCGGTGATGAGTTGTGCAGACCTCACTACCCTCTGGAGAGCCTTACGGTTGTGGGCGGAGCAGTTGCCGTACCAGGCGGTGATACGGCCCGACAGGGTGCTCTCGATTAGAGGTCGACCGATTATGATTTTTCCGATACCGATTATTGGAGGACCAAAAAAGCCGATACCAATTAATCGGCCGATTTTTTTTACATTTTTATTTGTAATAATGACAATTACAACAATACTCAATGAACACTTATTTTAATTGAATATAATACATCAATAAAATCAATTTAGCCTCAAATAAATAAGGAAACATGTTCAATTTGGTTTAAATAAGGCAAAAACAAAGTGTTGGAGAAGAAAGTAAAAGTGCAATATGTGCCATGTAAGAAAGCTAACGTTTAAGTTCCTTGCTCAGAACATGAGTCTTCAATATTCCCAGGTAAAAAGTTTTAGATTGTAGTTATTATAGGAATTATAGCACTATTTCCCTCTATACCATTTGTATTTCATTAACCTTTGACTATTGGATGTTCTTTTTGGCACTTTAGTATTGCCAGTGTAACAGTATAGCTTCCGTCCCTCTCCTCGCTCCTACCTGGGCTCAAACCAGGAACTCAACGACAACAGCCACCCTCGAAGCAGCGTTACCCATGCAGAGCAAGGGGAACAACCACTCCAAGTCTCAGAGCGAGTGACTTTTGAAACGCTATGAGCGCACACCCCGCTAACTAGCTAGCCATTTCACTTCGGTTACAGCAGCCTCATCTCGGGAGTTGATAGGCTTGAAGTCATAAACAGCGCAGTGCTTGACGCACAACGAAGAGCTGCTGGCAAAACGCACGAAAGTGCTGTTTGAATGAATACTCACGAGCCTGCTGGTGCCTACCATCGCTCAGTCAGACTGCTCTATCAAATCATAGAGTTAATTATAACATAATAACACACAGAAATACGAGCCTTAGGTCATTAATATGGTCGAATCCGGAAACTATAATCTCGAAAACAATACGTAAACGTTCAGTATTTTATCTAATGGGTAGCATCCATAAGACTAAATATTCCTGTTACATTGTACAACCTTCAAAGTTATGTCATAATTACGTCAAATTCTGGCAAATTAGTTCGCAACGAGCCAGGCGGCCCAAACTGTTGCATATACCCTGACTCTGCGTGCAATGAACGCAACAGAAGTGACACAATTTCACCTGGTTAATATTGCTGGCTAACCTGGATTTCTTTTAGCTAAATATGCAGGTTTAAAAATATATACTTCTGTGTATTGATTTTAAGAAAGGCATTGATGTTTATGGTTAGGTACACGTTGGAGCAACGACAGTCCTTTTTTGCGAATGCGCACCACATATGCAACGCAGGAAACGCTAGATAAACTAGTAATATCATCAACCATGTGTAGTTATAACTAGTGATTATGATTCATTGATTGATTGTTTTATATAAAAGAAGTTTAATGCTAGTTAGCAACTTACCGTGGCTTCTTACTGCATTTGCGTAACAGGCAGGCTCCTCGTGAGGCAGGTGGATAGAGCGTTGGACTAGTTAACCGTAAGGTTGCAAGTTTAAATCCCTGAGCTGACAAGGTAAAAATGTGTCATTCTGCCCCTGAACAAGGCAGTTAACCCACTGTTCCTAGGCCGTCATTGAATATAAGAATGTGTTCTTAACTGACTTACCTAGTTAAATAAAGGTGTAAAAAAAAATCGCCGTCCAAAATTACCGATTTACGATTGTTATGAAAACTTAAAATCGGCCCTAATTAACCATCCATTCCGATTAATCGGTCGACCTCTAACGGAGGCCACAGTTCTCTATACTATCGATACTATAGAAATTGTTTTATATCCCAGATATATGCCTCATTACAATTCTATCTCAGAGATAGTTCCTTGGATTTCATGGTATCGTTTTTGCTCTGACATACACTGTCAACTGTGGGACCTTATATAGACAGGTGTATTTCTTTCTAAGTCATGTCCAAACAATTTAATTGGCCACAGGTGGACTCCCAAGTTGTAGTGGCATCTCAAGGATGATTCTAAAGAAATTGGATGCACCTAAGCTCAAGTTGGAGTGTCATAGCTAAGGGGTGTGAGTACTTGTTACATGTTTTTAGTAATTGTAGCAAGTTTATTGAAAATGAAATACAGAAATGTCTAATTTGCATACAATATGTAAATTAGATATTTATGTTTTTCATTTTCAATAAATGTTCTAAAAACATGTTTTCAACTTTGTCATAATGGGGTATTGTGTGTAGATGGGTGAGATTTTTAAAATTTTATTTCATCCATTTTGAATTCTGTCTGTTAGACAACAAAATGTGGAATGAGTCAAGGGGTATATGACTACTTTCTGAAGGCACTGTATATATCTTTGCATGTTTTTAAAAAAATGTTAAATAAAGTCGTTTTCATAGTTCTGAGCTGCTCATTCTGTATCTGTGCTGCTTGATGCTGAGCCTGTGTGTGTGTGCCTCCTTAGACCTTTCGTAGACCGGCCCCCCAGAGGGCGTGGCGGCGGCCGAGGTGGGCGTGGTGGACGGGGCCGGGGCATGGGCCGGGGTGACGGCTTCGACTCCCGTGGCAAACGGGACTTCGACAGACACAGTGGCGGCGGTGACAAACCGTGAGTAATTTCTGCTCCGAGTCCTCAAAGGACTAGTGGTAGTGATGGTCTTTTGGAATGATTAAATCTTCAGATGCTCTGTGATTAGTGGTAGGATTGGTGGAGCTTTTGGTTTCCATTTTTTCCCCTCAACAGTCAGAAATCCGAGGAGAAGCGTGGCGGGAGTGGCTCTCACAACTGGGGGAACCCCAAGGACGAAACAAGGTTGGTGGTTCAAACAATCATTACCTACTCAAATGAGATGACCATTATGTGTAGGCAAGGACACAGGTCCTTTGTTGATATTGACTGGTTTGTTCCTTCGCTGTGTTGAATTTCTGTTCCCAGTGGTGATGCTGAACAGACTGCTGCCCCCGAGGGAACCCCTGAGGGAGTGGAACACCCCCCTGCTGACTCTGAGAACAAGTGAGCACCTTCCTGGACCTGTTCAGTTAACTTCCCTGCACACCTCAGTGCAAAACACCCCAGGACTGCTGCTCTGCCTGTAAAACAGGACAACCAACCCATTTCGCTCCGTTTAATTTCACCTTTATTTATACATATACAGTTAAAGTCGGAAGTTTACTTACAGTTTAGGTTGGAGTCTCATGACATCAGTCAGGATGTTAAAGCTTGGTCGCAAATGGATCTTCCAAATGGACAATGACCCCGAGCATACTTCCAAAGTTGTGGCAAAATGGCTTAGCCCTGACCTCAATCCTATAGAAAAATTTGATGGCCAGAACTGAAAAAGTGTGTGTTGGCAAGGAGGCCTACAAACCTGACTCAGTTACACCAGCTCTGTCAGGAGGAATCGGCCAAAACTCACCCAAATTATTTTGGGAAGCTTGTGGAAGGCTACCTGAAACGTTTGACCCAAGTTAAACAATTTAAAGGAGTCTAATTTTTTGCCAGTGAGACCTGTTCTTGGAGTTAACATCACTGTACTGGTTCACTATGGTGCTGCATTCATGCTGATTTGTGCTGCTCTCAACGTTCAATTCATCCCGTGGTCCACAATGCAAGCAGCCCTACAGTTAATCTAGAAGAAATCCAAAACAACAGAAATGTGAAAGCTAACAGACAATGTATGGTAATAGCTTTCAAATAACAAATGTGTCTCTGTCTCCTACAGGGAGAACGAGGTGGAGGAACCAAAGGAGGAGGGCCCCAAGGAGATGACCCTGGACGAATGGAAAGCCATGCAGGACAAGGAACGCGCCAAAGTGGAGTTCAACATCCGCAAGCCCAACGAGGGTGCCGACAGCAAGTGGAACAAAGGTTACGTTCTGCACAAGTCCAAGAGCGAAGATGTCAGTGACGAAAAGCTGAAAGACGTAAGTGACACAAGCAGACAATATATATATATATATATATATATATATATATATATATATATATATATATATATATATATATATATATATATATATATTTTGCTTATCTATAGTTGTGCACTGCACTGTTAGGTATGTTATGATATGTTTTGCCATTGTATTTGGTTGTGTTTAGGACTGTGATGGTCATGGAATTCTGGATGACTGTAATTGTCCAGCCAAATGACCGCGGTCTCCGTAATAACCGTTCGAATAGGAATATTTTAGTATTATTATTATTATTATTATTATTGTAAAAAAAAAATTGGGCCCACATTTTCTGCTTTCCTCCGCTCCTGACTGCATGGCTGCCATAGAAATATAATTAATAGAACAGGCATCCCTATTCAAGCCAATGAAGGCATAATGGGTGGACTGGCCGTTACAAGTGTACCTATAGGAGCAAAGCAGGAAGTAAAAACAGGAAGTGTACCCATCAATATGTGCTGTGATTTGTAATTTACATGACAAAAAATATATTCCATAGCCACCTCAGTTATCATTGGAGTGAACATTCTACATTTCCATGGAAATGATTGCATTACAATAGCAGGCAGCCATTGCCAGTGTACCCATGAGTTTACCATTCAACTATATGGGCTGAAGGAGTCAATTGAATGACCAGATTGTCTCACGTTCAACAAATCTGATCTAACAAAGTGGACATTTGTCAAATCCTTCATGATTTATGTAATGGAACAGGCCACTGTGGTTACTTAAATCCGATTTGGATATATTTGGAAGTTTTCGCAGCAAAACATGTAGAGGATGTCCCTTTTTTAGGTTTAGAAGAAGTGCCTGCTAAATGCTAACTCCCGTTCATATAAGCTGGTTAGAACAGCTAGCATACAGAAATTAGTGGTGGTAGTTTTAACTGTAATGCAGTTGACTAGTAACGATGACATGAACATGTATTGGGGTTGACATCCATACAAGCATTATAAAATTATTTTTACCTCAACATAGTGTAAAACACACGTGTAAACAATAGCCTAAATGCAGGCTAATGTTGTTGGGGGGCAATAGGAGACTCGGGATTTTTCTCCCAAGGCATTTCCCCCTACTCGTTTCCATGGCAATTCCATTGTTTTGGTCGAATAGGCTGTGCGTTATTCCGCCTCCAACGTTCTAATTTACTTCCGACCGGATTGATGACTTCCGGAGCGAGTTCTGCTATTGTTTTTATCATTAGCTTACTAGCTATCGTCAATGCATTTCTGACTGAAATAGTTCGCAGTGTTCATATTTCCCCCCAGTCTTTGTCCCAAACATTTGTCATTACAGCGTAAAGACGCCACTGTTTATCATCTGGATACAATCACAAGAAAATGTTTTCTAAAATGTTTCCATTCTAGGAACCTCCAACTTACCTTATTCCATCAGCACACGAGTTAGTAGGTTTATGGAACTCTAGCCCATCAACCGGACCTGGCTTCACACCCTAATTAACAAGGATTTACTGTTACATTGGCTGAATACTTTTCAGGTGCATTTTTTTATTTAGATTGATAGACTCACAAGTGTTCTTGGCTTGTGCCAACGCTGTTCTGTGTCTGTGCAGCTGTGAACTGGTGGTGCAGCAGGAATGTTTAGTTGAGAGTAGTGCGCTGTTTGGTAAAGAAGGGCCACCAGATGATTGCACAGAGCACTTCCTGCAACACAGGAGCAGTGGCTTTGGACCACCGTCACTGATACGGAGTGCTTTTAACACCATCTGTGAAGATAAGTGTGATGGAAGACTGAAGTGAGAAACAAGAATGATGCAGCCCATAAATAACAATAAACATAGTAGTGTCTAGTCTTCTTAACTAGGGGCTCATTTAACTATACAGGAATACATTGTGTTTCAGTAACAAAACTACCAAACACTGCATCAACCGATCTTTACCAAATATCCTGTTAAGTGGGCAATTCTAAATTGGGATTGGGACCCATCACTAATATCTATCTACTGATAAGATTAAACATTGACACTGTCTCCAACACATTTTGACCATGATGACAGTGTCTCACAGGAGATGTTTAACAAGGTCCCTAGTAGCTATCTATAACCTTTCCCTACTCTCATGCTGTGGGGCTTTTCACTCTTCCTCATGGACCTGTGACACGCAGCCCTCACGGTGATCTCCCCTGTCATTGTATCTTTGTTAGATACTGTGTGGAAGACATGAATAACAATTATTTTTAGTTAGCAAATATAGCTAGCAAGCATAACTTAACCAAGCTAACGAAAATACACACATTCTCAGGTAGATTCTGTCAACGTTACATAATTTTACGAAGTAACTAGCTAGCTACAGTTAATAGTTAAATTAGCTAGCTAATGATTGTAGCTAGCTAACGTCATATCTGTCATTGACTTGGTACTCACCTTCATAGTTATCTATGTAGCTTCCTATATACATCTTGAACCCCTTTTCATTCTTGCTAGCTGGAGTCTCGGAGGCTGATGTAACAATTTGATGTACATCATTAATATTCATTTGAGGCAAGTCCTGAAGACACCTAGTAAAAAAAACTGCGACATAGTGGTAGTAACGTTATATCGTCCATAACAACTAGACTGACCGGAAGTGTGCCAAACCGATAGGAAGTGTGTTTAGAACGTTCGATCATGGAATGTGCATAAGGGCTATTGACCTCTTTACTGCATCTATTGCCAGGGTTAGAGGTTCCAAGCTCCTTATATTCATAGTTTGCTACATCACCTGGCTTGTTCCAGCAAGGGCAACAAAGTGTCATCACGTTGTTAATAACCTGTCTAGGACACAGGTTCCGCTAACGGAACCCCCCCTATGCTGCCCCCTATCCCTAATAGGTTTAGAGTCCATGTTATCGCAGAAAGTCTTCAATCAGCTGTTCATTCCCCCCTCCCCCAAAAAACACAACTAGGGCTGTCACAATTACTGTATAACTGACGGTAATGGATGAAGACTGTCATGAAAATAAAATATCTATATATCTGTCTATATATATATATCTATATATATATATATATGTATACATGCGTCTTCATCCATTACCGTTAGTTATACAGTAATTGTGACAGCTCTAGTTGTGTTTTGCATATTTCATTAAGTTTTCAGGTTGTATTTGAGAAAATTCTGTGTTATTTACATTTAGGATGTGACAGAATCAATTAAATAATTTGTTTTTTAATTTCAAATCAATTTGATTTCAATTTAAGTTACAAAACATTTTCAGATATACAGTACTCTACACAGGTGATATTGGTGAACTGTGTCATTTCAAGTTTTGGGAAAAAAGTTTTAAGCCAGAAAGAAGTTTGATGATTAATTCCTGTCAACAGATCAATACTAAACAATCTGTAAGGTAAATAACTGTGGTGGTCTGTATTTTTTGAATGTATTTGCCAACAAAAGGGCTGATATAAACCAGATAGTAATGTTAACCAGCTAACAACCCTCCCGAAGAGGCTATGTCATTACAAATGTGACTGAAGTGCTTATCCTTCTTGTTGGTCCTTTCTCTTGGTTGTTGCAGAGACCAGCTGTGATTGATGCTCCGGAGATTGAAGCAGACACAACCTCTCTGTTCAAGGTGCCTGTTGTTTCACATATTCACCCCTATACAATTCTGATAAAACAACCCTTTATCTACACACTCATACACATTGGCATAGTATATCAAGAGATAAATTATGTCAAACAGTAGTTAGCATGTTGGCTATTTGAGTTGAGATGGTTGCTATCAGTAGTCTCTGGCTAAATGTAAACAACGTCAACTGTTCCCCCATAAGGGCAATCCTGACGAAGTTGGCCCGGACCACCACTTCCGCAAGCCCGCCAATGACATCACAGCCCAGCTGGAGATCAACTTTGGAGACCTGGGCCGGCGCGGGCGGGGGGGAGCCCGTGGAGGAAGGGGAGGCCGCGGTGCGGGAGGAGGCCGATCTGAAAAGGTAACACTAATTGAGGCTCTTGTCACTGAACACAAATAGATGTAAATGTTGATCACAAAACGCTATGGTTACTAGGGTTGAATATTTTCCAGGTATTGTACAAATGTTCCATCCCAAGAATAAATCACTTTTCTCCCAGGTAACCCGGTATTTCCCTCCAAAACTGGAAGTGGCATTATAAAGCATATAAATCTGGATTTGATTATAGCTTTGATCAGCATGAAAATTCTAACCTGATGCTCCCTGAACCTGATGAGACATATATTAAATACATTTAATATACATTAACCACATTTAATGAACCGAAGCCCAAAAATGCCCAAATGATTGTGCCATTATCCAATACATATATGATATAGGCTACTGCACATTACGCACGACAGAAAAACATAAAAACCAATAGATGTAGCTAGCTATATGCTCTGTTGGGTAAATCAATGAATCTAGCACCAGTAGGCTAACCTTTTTGAGTGCGAACTGTATTACTGTACTGTATAATACTGTTTTATACGGACTGGAATTACGCACATCGTTCAAACCATGATAAAACAGAAGAGAACATGTGATTCTGGTGCAGCACAAGCGGTCTACAAAGTTACAAGCTACTGAATTTGATTTTAATTTTGAAATATAATAGGGCCTATTTGTATAATTAGTAGGCTGACGCATATATACCTTTTATAAAATTTCCCCTAATGTTATTAGCCTACCTCCTCTTTCTGTCTCTATTGCTTCATTCCTTCCTCGCGCTCAACAGTTAAATTATCGTCATCATTCTAATGTCGTCTTTTAGTAACGTTGGACTAGAATTAGATGTAGAAGGCTTTCCCTTCTCTTCACAAAGATTGAATGCTTCCGGGTCTGAATAAATAACTGCTATAGCTGACCGCCATCGTGTGTTCGCTCTTCTATCAAACTATCCGTGAGTTCTCTTGGCTGCTGTATTCAACAAAAAAGAGCTTCCGCTCCTCTTCTAAAAAATGATGTCCAACAAGTTGTTCTAGTCTAGCTTTTCCTGCATGGAACTCCAAGAGCTAAGGAACGTTTTTTAAGGAGAGGCTAGCGGAGCACAGGTGGACTGCGTATTGCGCAAAAGACAGAGACAGAGAGTGCTCATGCATGCACTGATTTAAAGCAACGATATTCGAGTGATAGGCTGTTTTTAAAACTCTGGAGAATTAAAAAAAATATAATCTTTACAAATAAAAAACAAGGAGACCCCCGAAAGCCAACTGAAGATGGGTAAATTAGACATGCATTCGGTCTTAATATTACTGTAGTATGCTGTAGCAAATTTAGGCCTAGGTCACAAGAAAAAAAGTTACCAAGATGAGATGATAGGTCTACATGCATTGAGAACTGTGCTCCATACAGAGATGGGCTGTCTGTCCCCACCCTGATTCATCATGCACAGTCCACAGAGAAGCCAGATTTACACATTGCATATATTTTAATAGTTCCGTTTCATGCCTTGGTGTTCATATAAATAATTTACTAGATTACACCAGTTTCTCGCAGTAATTTTTCCTGGGTATAAAGGGAGGGGTTTTGGTTGGTACATTTCGGTAACCGGGTTCCTACCATTCAAACTTTATGGTTACTGACCATATAAAGCTGTTTTCACTGACCACAAAAAGTCAAATTGGGTGCTCAAGCTGACTGTGATCATTGTTCTAATTGTTGTGTTGAGTTGTGTTGTTCATGTAGTACCTCCCAATCCCTACTGAACACGACCCAGTATTCTCTGATTTTGTATAATAAATAAAAAAATCTCTCTCTCTTTTTGTCCCCAGCCGGGTGGAGTGTCGGTTCCCAACGTTGACGACCCAGAGGCCTTCCCAGCCCTGGCTTAATACTCTAGCACCACTACCAGCCCGCCCCATCAGCCCCTCCGGGCATTAGCCCCGCCCCTCCGGGCCCCTCCTCTACGAGGCTTGCATGCTTACAACTTCTTCAAGTATACGAGAAAAAAAAGACTGTCATCACACCTAAGGACTGAAATTTTAACCTGTTTTTAAAATGACAGATAAAAAACAAAAAAAAGCGTAAAATGGACATCTCTTGTTGAACTGAAGCAAATTATTGGTAAAAGTTTTGTATTTAGAGACATGATAGCAGGGATGTTTTCATACAGTATGTTTCTTTTCTTCAGATATTATGCATACTTCATGGATATTTTTTTTGTATTGCTGCTTGAAAAAATGCATTTCAGTGTGTGTGTGTGTGTGTGTGTGTGTGTGTGTGTGTGTGTGTGTGTGTGTGTGTGTGTGTGTGTGTGTGTGTGTGTGTGTGTGTGTGTGTGTGTGTGTGTGTGTGTGTGTGTGTGTTTTAACCCCGAGGCTTTGGCTGGCTTTTCCTCATGACTTTATCTGAATATTTTGGGGGATCATCTTAGACAAGCTTTTATTTTGAAAGGGTGACTTTTAAGTCATGTATTACTCTGATGTTAAACTCAATACATTTGAGTACCTTTGTACTAAATCTTTTACTGTGTTTTAAAAATGTACCTGTATTCTAGTGACCCCTTGAGCTTAATATTCTTCTGCTTGTCATGCAGTGAAAGTGAATTTCCTTTATTTTCCTGTTGCTCTTATTTTTCTCGACCAGTGGTTCATGTCCCTGGTCCTTAACTGCCTGTGTCTTCAGGGCAGCCAGGGTCCAAATGTATTTCTAGGCTGGTCCTTGAAGGTCGTCCAGGCTTTACTACTAGTAACCATAGGACCACTATACGAATATATTGTATTTTTTTGCGTGACCAAATCTTTGTGTGTTTGTGCGTGCATGCATGCGAAATTGATTGGGTTCACTGTGAACGTGAACAATAGTTACTTTAAGAACTTAAAGAATTCCCCTGTCATCTTCCGGGCACTTGACCACAAGTTCAAAAGCAGCTCTCTTTTGCCTGGAGTAGTTGTTATTTCTGAGAACATAGTTGTTTCATACTAGGGAAGATGGTCGACTGTGCACATATCTTGTTTCCATCAGCACCAGTACTCTGAAACTTGTTTATTTTTATTTTTTTCCCTCGTTGATCATCTTTGCTGTTACTGTTCTATTATTGTTGTTGTTATTATTATTATTATTATTATTATTATTACTACAGCAGCACTACTGCATAATTTGTCTGAAAGAAATGGTCCGTTCAATGTGGAGCAAATCGAGTGCTACAGAATGTATGACTGCTAACCTTGCGTATAGTCATCTGTGTCTAGCATTTCCAGTAGAGGATTTATTTGACCAAAGTGGGTATACTTCACACCACCGGATGGGACAACGGCCCCTAATAACTGCTGGAGCGGAACTAATGGAATGGCATAAAACACATGGAAACCATCAGTTAGATGTATTTAATTCCACTGATTCCGCTCCAGTCATTACCATGAGCCCGTTCTCCTCAAGCTGTCACCAACCTCCTGTGCTTCACACATTTGGGTTGGGGAAGAGGTACATTTACGGGGAATATTGTAAGTGACTGAAAGCTTTATATTACAGTGCTCTGGAAAGACTTGCTGGTAATGCACTGACACAGGTGACTGGCGCAAGCCTTTTGTAGGACTGTTTGAGCCACTTGACGGTAGACTTCTCTGCAAACATCCCTGTTCTAATAAATTACTTAAGAGGTGTTAAATGTATTCTGCCCACGGAAGTGAGTTGTGTGAAATTATTACTGTGATTTAAAAGGAAAAATAATGGACTATTGCTTTTCTATGTTCAAGCTGTGTGACGTTGGCATTATTTCAATGTTATGTCCATAGAGATCCTATTAAATTACTGTAGGAGCTATGTTATAAACCCTCAAAGTTCCATAATGGGGTCAAAATGGCAGCCATCTTGGTCATGGGGAAATCCAAAAACCAGTCTAGTTGGAATGAATGGCAGTAGAGGCATAGGTGATGCATTTCCTGATTTTACTAAATGCAGGAAAATAAAAGTAACGCATGTGATTATATCAGTTCTAGTCAACCTAAAATATTATCAAATAATAATAAATATGGTTTATACAGGTTGTAATACACGTTTTCAGTATAAATATAATCGAAAATGTGAACAGACAATAATGTCTCAGATTTTTTTTTCTTTGAAAGCTGTGAGTGCTATTAAATGAAAAAAGTATGTGGACAGCTCTTCAAATTAGTGGATTTGGCTATTTCAGCCACAACCTTTCCCGACAGGTGTATAAAATCGAGCACACAGCCATGCAATCTCCATAAACAAACATTGGCAGTTGAAAGGCCTTACTGAAGAACTCAGTGACTTTCAACGTGGCACCGTCATAGGATGCCACTTTTCCAACAAGTCAGTTCGTAAAAGTTCTGCCCTGTAGAGCTGTTCTGATCAACTGCAAGTGTTTGTTATTGTGAAGTGGAAACGTCTAAGGGCAACAATGGCTCCAAACTCCAAACAATGGTTCCAAACTGCCTCTGGAAGCAACATCAGCACAATAGCTGTTTGTCGGGAGCTTCATGAAAGGGGTTTCCATGGCTGAGCAGCCGCACACAAGCCTAAGATCACCATGCGTAATGCCAAGCGCTGGTGTAAAGCTCACCACCATTGGACTCTGGAGTAGTGGAAACACGTTCTCCGGAGTGATGAATCACGGTTCACCCTCTGGCAGTCCGAACGGCGACGTCAGTGCCCAACCTCAATAAAGCTCTTGTGGCTGAATGGACGCAAGTCTCTGATGCAATTCTTTATTTTTACATTTTTAAATTTCACCTTTATTTAACCAGCTAGGCCAGTTGAGAACAAGTTCTCATTTACAACTGCGACCTGGCCAAGATAAAGCAAAGCAGTGCGACACAAACAACACAGAGTTACACATGGGATAAACAAACGTACAGTCAATAACACAATAGAAAAATTGATATACTCTCTAGGTTTCTTCCTAGGTTTTGGCCTTTCTAGGGAGTTTTTCCTAGCCACCGTGCTTCTACACCTGCATTGCTTGCTGTTTGGCGTTTTAGGCTGGGTTTCTGTACAGCACTTTGAGATATCAGCAGATGTACGCAGGGCTATATAAATACATTTGATTTGATTTGATATACAGTGTGTGCAAATGTAGTATGATTAAGGAGCTAAGGCAATAAATAGGCCATATTGACGAAATAATTACGATTTAGCAATTAACACTGGAGTGATAGACCCGCAGAAGATGAATGTGTAAGTAGAGATACTGGGGTGCAAAGGAGCAAAAAATAACTATGCAATGTTCCAGCATCTAGTGGAAAGCCTTCCCAGAAGAGTGGAGGCTGTTATTACAGCAATGTTCCAGCATCTAGTGGAAAACCTTCCCAGAAGAGTGGAGGCTGTTATAGCAGCAATGTTCCAGCATCTAGTGGAAAACCTTCCCAGAAGAGTGGAGGCTGTTATGGCAGCAATGTTCCAGCATCTAGTGGAAAGCCTTCCCATAAGAGTGGAGGCTGTTATGGCAGCAATGTTCCAGCATCTAGTGGAAAGCCTTCCCAGAAGAGTGGAGGCTGTTATAGCAGCAATGTTCCAGCATCTAGTGGAAAGCCTTCCCAGAAGAGTGGAGGCTGTTATAGCAGCAATGTTCCAGCATCTAGTGGAAAGCCTTCCCAGAAGAGTGGAGGCTGTTATAGCAGCAATGTTCCAGCATCTAGTGGAAAGCCTTCCCAGAAGAGTGGAGGCTGTTATAGCAGCAATGTTCCAGCATCTAGTGGAAAGCCTTCCCAGAAGAGTGGAGGCTGTTATAGCAGCAATGTTCCAACATCTAGTGGAAAGCCTTCCCAGAAGAGTGGAGGCTGTTATAGCAGCAATGTTCCAGCATCGAGTGGAAAGCCTTCCCAGAAGAGTGGAGGCTGTTATAGCAGCAATGTTCCAGCATCTAGTGGAAAGCCTTCCCAGAAGAGTGGAGGCTGTTATAGCAGCAATGTTCCAGCATCTAGTGGAAAGCCTTCCCAGAAGAGTGGAGGCTGTTATAGCAGCAATGTTCCAGCATCTAGTGGAAAGCCTTCCCAGAAGAGTGGAGGCTGTTATGGCAGCAATGTTCCAGCATCTAGTGGAAAGCCTTCCCAGAAGAGTGGAGGCTGTTATGGCAGTGAAGGGGGGACCAACTCGGTCTTAATGCCCATGATTTTGGAATTAGATGTTCAACAAACAGGTGTCCACATACTTTTGGTCATGTAGTGTACTTCTGCATCCCACAAGGTGGAGACGTAGCAAATCATTGGAAGACAACACCTCCGACGTCGAATTTCAGAAACGTTACCGTGCGATTTAGAGAATGGTAGAGAGACCTCTAGTGAAAATGGAAGTGGGGAGCCCCAAGTTGTTTTCACCAGCAATGAAAACAGTGTTCCTGTTTCAACATGATAATATATGTCTACAGTCTTTGCAGATGCTTCCACTACCTCTTCTGTACGTTTGGAATCAGGTATCAGGACTTCTAGGAACCAAACGACTCAAGTATGACCTCTTTCTTGTTCATTGACCGCGATATTGAGTATTCACCATTTTATTTCTATGATCAATGCATGTGAAGCATAGAGATCACAGTGGAATGATTGTATGTCATGTCCTGGCTATTATGTCCTGTGTATGGTGCGTCCTCTATTCTCTTCCAGTCTATCCCATGCTTACACTTTTTAGAAGATTCTCTATTTTGTTAACCATTTTGGCTGAGGGAATCCTACCGAAGTAAGTTTTCTTCAAATGTCAGAAACCAATATAATAATTTAAAAAAAATGGATTACATTAGATGTCTCATTTTGTGGATACGGTTCATTCCTCACAGAAATCCGTTCTCTGGGCCTGTCGAGGCAACCAGGTTTGCCATGATCTTTGGAGCACTTTTTGTAGCTGCAAGGTATGTTTTCCTTGCTTGGTCTTTTGGGGTCTAGGCCAGGTTACTGAATACACTGTGATTGATGGAACAAACACCAAGGGTCACAACGTGTCAGGCTCTAAGCACGTGTCTCGCCCAGCAGGTTCAGTCTGTTACCATTGCAACGTTTTTATTAGTAAGTTAATTAAACTGCTGAAAAGGGAATGGCAATTAAATCAAAGGGGTGTTGTAGCTCTGTAAAGGTTATTTCCGCTTGAGCCAACATCTGCAGCGCTTACTATGCAATCTCTGCAAATGTTGTGGAAATTGCCTTTAAAAGGCGCATTGTCGGATGTGCCTCTGATTCCCGACCTTATGTTTTCACATATTTGAATCCTTCAATGGAAAGGAGTCATTAGATATTTGTTTCATGCATTATTTTTGTTTATTTTGGGAATCTAATTTCTAAGCAAAGTTCTTTAATAAATAATTAAATAGTTTGTTCAACATTTTGTAAGGTCCAATATTTTAACCTCAAATGTAAGTTGAAATATGGTCTAGGTTCCATTTCCTGCCATACTGATGAAAAATGTATGAAAATTCCACCACCGTTACCTTGTCAATATAAGAATGACAGATTTGTCCTCACATAAATTGCATAAAACAATGTCAGTACATTGTGTCAAAATACCTGTTTATACCTGGTGTTAATATGCCTAATGTGTCCTGATCTTGTCCACATTCTGATTGTGCCCCATGTTTAGACAGGTGGCAATTAAAATATGGATTCTGATCTTGATCAGTTCTCTTAGACAGTAGTCAGGCACACGTGTCTGGATATCTTACAAGTGTAGACAGATCTGGACAGTAAAACCATTTAAAATCATTAACCCGCCCTCAAATCATTGATAAAGTGCATATTTTGCAGTTAAGGCACACTAAAACATGACATAATAGAACACAGAACATCAGTGTGAATAAATGTATTAAATATAGTCACCATTATTCATTCACAGCCAGTCTTGGTATACGCTTCACTTTTATTAAATGTTGTCATTTTCAGATGACTACTTACAGCAGATAATAAAATAATAAAAATAAACTACTTGAAATCAACATTATTTGAGGCTGTGCTTTTAAAGAACAAAAAAAAAAAAAAAACTGCTTTTTTTTGTTTTACAAACCATTTGTGAATGTAGACCAAAGCAGGAGTAGCTTACAAAAAGTAAAACGTTGAGACATTGAGAAAAAAAAGAAAAAAGATAAAGTAACACAATTGTCAAAAAGCCTCCACTGGAACTAATGAAGGTTCTTCACACTGAAGCTTACAGTCAAGTTCTTTCATTCCTAATAATGAGAGTTCGCGGGTGCCAAGAAACGTTACTGGTACCACATTGTCTCCAAATTTTGAAAAAAGAGCTTTCAACCTAAAAGACCAAGTGTCACTACACCGCGTCTCTCTTTTAGATGGAATCAGTATGAAGTAATCAAACATATTTTTTGCTGAAAATACATTTCCAAATGGGTCAGGGAAATGCAGAGAAATAGGACTACTTTCAGAACAGCTCCACTCGGGAACACCTAGAGGAAATAAATCCTTTAACAAAAGCTCACAAGAAAGATGGTAAAATACACAGATTAAAGAGACTTATCAAAAAAGTGTAAGAAGTGAACAAGAAAAATCTTTACAAACTTTACACAAAGTCACAGAAGTACTGTCTAGCAAAAAGAAGAGAAACGAAACAATAGGAAAACGCTGGCTATTAAAAATACAGCGTTCTAACCAATGAGTTATATATAATACAAGACATCACTGATGTCAGACACTTTACACAAACCTCAGGGACAGACACTCCCCATTAGTTCATTTCTTGCAATTAAAATGTTTCCATGGTCAGGGCTACGTTCAGTACGGAAAAAAAAAAGCAGTGCAACATTCAATTAAACAGAAACGGTGCTGTTCTGAACGGCCAGCTCAAAAAAAAAAACCAAGAGAGGTTGGGGATCAGCATGGCCGCTGCTCGTTAAATATGTCCCCCCATTGCTTCAAGCCACACCCGCCAAACGGAGCAAACGTACCTCAAAAGTCCATTCAAAGAACATTGGAATGTTTTTGGGGAAACGTGTCGTTCAGTACAAACCGTTACGCAACATAGCAAACTTCAATCGAACTGAACACACCACAGGTTTCAAATAAGCAATGATGTCATGCAGCAGTGTTGCTTTCTCTCCACTCGATCACCAAAGAAAGAAAAACAAAGGGTGAAAGTGCAACATAAGCCCCGTTTATACCTGGTTCTCAGATCACAATCAGTCCTTTGTCCGGATTTTTGATTTTAACCCTTATTTTACCAGGTAAGTTGACTGAACACATTCTCATTTACAGCAACGATCTGGGGAATAGTTACAGGGGAGAGGGGGGACAAATGAGCCTATTGGAAGCTGGGGGTGATTAGGTGGCCATGATGGTATGTGGGTCTGATTGGGAATTTAGCCAGGACACCAGGGTTGACACCCCTACTTTTACGATAAGTGGCATGGGATCTTCAGTGACCACAGACAGGACACCCGTTTAACGTCCCATCCGAAAGACTGCACCCTTCACAGGGCAATGTCCCCAATCACTGTCCTGGGGCGTTGGTATATTTTAGACCAGAGGAAAGAGTGCCCTCCAACACCACTTCCAGCAGCATCTGGTCTCCCAACCAGGACCAACACTGCTTAGCTTCAGAGGTAAGCCAGCAGTGGGATGCAGGGTGGTATGCTGTGATCTTGTCCACATTCTGATTGTGCCAACATTTTTTGGACAGCTGTAGATGATTAAAAGACAGATTGTGAACAGATCTTCGTGACCACCTCCGGAGAGAGTCAGGCACCCATTGTGTTTGGATATCTTAAAGTGCAGACAGATATGGACAGTGAAAACGTTTAAATTATTATCCCATTTTAATACTATGTGTAGATGCATATCTGAAAATCTAGCCACAATCAGAATGTGGACAAGATCAGAATAAAGAATGTATGTTAGCGCCAGGTAAAAACGAGGCTTTAGTGTGCCTGCAACAGCGCCAGTCTGCCTGCATATCGATCGTCCCGTCGAAGACCGAGACCCTCAACATTGCCCCTTTCATGTCTTTGTTTCAAATGGCTTGGAAAGCAAAATACCCATCAATAATAGTACATTTATTGAAAAAATATATACATATTTTTCAAGTAAAAAAATACCACAGGAGATTTTTTAAATTCTAATACAAATAGGGGAAAAAACATTTTCTTTCCGTAGAAATCTTCGAGATCGGTCTCCAAAAAAGTGAATAAGGAGAATAAGTAGAAGAATCAGCATGAATTATAATGAGGTGGTAGCAGGTAGGGGGAAGGGAGGGGGTTCAGGAACTGTGGTACTTTGGATGTGTGGAGTGTTGGAGGTTATGTTGGATGGGGGACGAGGTTTTGCTGGATGGGGGATGAGGCAGGGCTGTATGTTGTGCCCCTTTACAATCAGGCCGCTGCCTTCCCTCCGTTTGCTGGTGTGGCCCAGCCGTGTTTGGTTGGTTGGTATAGGTCGTATTCACTAGGCCCGAAACGAGAAAAAAAAACAGACCAACAGGGATGGACTACCTGAACTTGTCCAATAAGAAAATCTAGTTTTATTTTTCTGTTGCAAAACGTTTTGCTGCGGTGTGCACTAATGAATACAACCATGTTATTTTTTTTAGGTTTGGTTCTGTGCGCTTTGACCTCTCTGAGAAGGGGTCATCATTATCATTTGTCCTCTTGCTGGAGGGTCGTCAATGTTCTGGAGGGTTCTGGTGGCTCCGCTTCTGTCCGGCACCTCTTGGCCGGCCTGTCATCGTAGTGACTGTTGCCACAATGGGGCTCCAGGGAGCCATTCCTGTTGTGGCTGGGAGTGGCGGCCACTGCCTCGCAGCCACTGGACTCATTGTCCGAGGTGGTGGGAGGAGGGAGAGCGTCCAGAGACGGGTGGGGGGCAGGAGGGAGAGCCTCCAGAGAGGGGTGGGGGGCAGGAGGGAGAGCCTCCAGAGAGGGGTGGGGGGCAGGAGGGAGAGCCTCCAGAGAGGGGTGGGGGGCAGGAGGGAGAGCCTCCAGAGAGGGGTGGGGGGCAGGAGGGAGAGCGTCCAGAGAGGGGTGGGGGGCAGGAGGGAGAACATCCAGAGACGGGTGGGGGGCAGGAGGGAGAACATCCAGAGAGGGGTGGGGGGCAGTGGGAGGAGGGAGAACATCCAGAGAGGGGTGGGGGGCAGTGGGAGGAGGGAGAACATCCAGAGAGGGGTGGGGGGCAGGAGGGAGAACATCCAGAGACGGGTGGGGGGCAGTGGGATGAGGGAGAACATCCAGAGAGGGGTGGGGGGCAGTGGGAGGAGGGAGAACATCCAGAGAGGGGTGGGGGGCAGTGGGAGGAGGGAGAACATCCAGAGAGGGGTGGGGGGCAGTGGGAGGAGGGAGAACATCCAGAGAGGGGTGGGGGGCAGTGGAAGGAGGGAGAACATCCAGAGAGGGGTGGGGGGCAGTGGAAGGAGGGAGAACATCCAGAGAGGGGTGGGGGGCAGGGGAAGGAGGGAGAACATCCAGAGAGGGGTGGGGGGCAGGAGGGAGAACATCCAGAGAGGGGTGGGGGGCAGGAGGGAGAACATCCAGAGAGGGGTGGGGGGAGGTGAGCCCGTTGAACTGGACGGATTCTGCTTTGACTTCGTTCGCCACCGTGGATGACTGGGAAGCTTCTCCCGAGCCCAAGTTGTGACTCACTAAACCTGTTGGAGGAAAGATAAAGAGCTGTGACTCACTCAACCTGTTGGAGGAAAGATAAACCGAGTGAGCTGAGACGTCATGAATCATGTAAGGTACTGTCACTAGAGGCACACAAGGGTCTCCACTAGAATTCACATGAGAAATGTTCATTAGTCATTCTAACAGCACTTCATGTAGCTACTCGAATTGATGTTCCCTGAGTGTATTTCTCCCTTCCACAATCGCTCAGGGATTGTGTGTGTTCCCTTACCATTGTGGCTGCTACTGCCGTCCTCCCTCTCAGAGTGGCTGGTGCTGCTGTTGGAGGTGGTGGGAGGGGGCGAGGCCGCCCGGCTGGACGTGGCGCTCTCCGTCTCGTCCAGCAGCCGGTCCATGTAGTCCCTGAGACACACAGGGATAAGATAAATAACATTATTTTAAACAATTCAGTCAGCACTAACTACAGCCTGCCAGTTTAGCCCGTACACTAATCACAGCACATGTATACCCTGTTCACACTACTGAGCCATACTGGGCTGGTCTGGTTACAACCTCCAGGACCATGTGAAAAGAAAGACCGCATAGTACAGATCAGCTTGGCAAGATGGTGATAACAGGGTACTAGATTCACACCCCTGGAACATAGTGTCAACAGTAGCTATGGTTCCCAGAACAAAGGTGATCACACATACTGAGTGTGTATTGGTCACAGGGAAAAAAAGGGACAATCAGAGTTGCTACATCGTTTTTTGGGACTTGTAAATTAATGATATGTACACAATAATTTTTTAAAGAATATAACCGATGTTCAACAGTCGTACCCCACCAGAACCCCAAATATAAGCTTGTTTTACTCCAGTGTTTGTAAACAATGTAACCAAACACTGTATGGCCTCAAAACATGGTTAAAACTATACATCTGGTATCATGGATGGTCAGTTTGCATGCATAGCTCGGTCTATGAATTTGAGAAGGGTTACATTTCTCCAGCCCCATCCCTCAGCTTTTTACCGAAACGGGGCGGGGACTACGCTTCATTTTGTCTA
This sequence comes from Oncorhynchus mykiss, assembly GCF_057628025.1. Lineage (NCBI taxonomy): Eukaryota > Metazoa > Chordata > Actinopteri > Salmoniformes > Salmonidae > Oncorhynchus > Oncorhynchus mykiss. Next base: position 34,095,803 of record NC_143049.1, read on the forward strand.
CTGCTGATTGCCATATTAAAATACATTTCAAAATCAGGTAAGCAAATATCTAGAATATATATATAATTTTTATATATATAAAAACATTTGTATAACATAACATATTTGTTGACGGAATTCAATATGCAAAACAATTAGCTTGGTCTTGTGAAAAGAGACTTACGTGACCCCAGGGTGAAGGCTGTATTTCCTTTTCCCCAGCCTGGTTTGCTGTGCAAAGAAATCATAACGCTCAGACTTCTTCCACATGTAATAAAAGGCCACACATTCTCCTACTGACCTAGTTCTCACCTGAAAAATGTAATATCAGCAGACAACGAGAGACATTATTACCATCGCCTTCCAGAGTTGAACTCAATTCAATTTGAACTCCCCAGTCAAGTCTACGAGGGATGAGACGAAATGCAATTTGTGAATTGAATTTTTTTTTTTTTTTTTTGCTTTTCAATTCATGAACTGAATTTCAAATCCTCACGAGATTTGGAGGGTAAAATGGAACTGACCCCAACCCTGATCGCTTCAAAACACATGCTAAATCAACATAAATATTCAGAAAATAAAACATACTTTTTAAATCAGATACCATACTATTTAATACAATCTGATATATAATACAGTGTTTCCCCTAGGATTATTTTCAGCAGCGGTGGAAAGGTTAGTGTGGGAGGGACTTGGTAGTGAGCATGGCCAATGTCGTGGTCTTGTCGTTTTAAAGCTAATTTCCTGCAATTCTACACATTTTGCCATGGGCAGAGAGACATTTTCAAAAAATAAATAAATATATACAATGCATCCGTAAAGCATCCAGACCCTATAACTTCCACATTATGTTACGTTACAGCCTTCGAAAATGGATTAATTAATTTAACTCATCAATCTACACACAATACCCCATAATGACAAAGCAAAAACAGGTTTAGAATTCTTTGCAAATTTTGATGAAAAAAATCCTGAAATGTCACATTTACATAAGTATTCAGACCCGTTACTCAGTACTTTGTTGAAGCATCTTTGGCAGCGATTACAGCCTCGAGTCTTCTTGGGTATGACGCTACAAGCCTGGCACTAGAGGTCAATGCCGATTAATTATGGCCGATTAATTATGGCCGATTAATTATGGCCGATTAATTATGGCCGATTAATTATGGCCGATTAATTATGGCCGATTAATTATGGCTGATTTCAAGTTTTCATAAATCGGTAATCGGCCTTTTTGGATGCCGATTACATTGCAATTCACGAGGAGACAGCTAGCAACTTACCTTGACAACATTAAACTTCTTATAAAAAAACAACCAATCTTCACATTATCACTAGTTAACTACACATGGTTGATGATATTACTAGGTTAACTAGCTTGTCCTGCGTTGCATATAATCAATGTGGTGCCTGTTAATTTATCATCAAATCACAGCCTGATGGCGCATTCGCGAAAAAAGCACAATCGTTGCACAAATGTACCTAACCATGAAAATCAATGCCTTTCTTAAAATCAATACACAAAAGTATATATTTTTAAACCTGCACGTTTAGTTAAAATAAATTCATGTTAGCAGGTAATATTAACTAGGGAAATTGTGTCACTTCTCTTGTGTTCAGTGCAAGCAGAGTCAGGGTATATGCAGCAGTTTGGGCCGCCTGGCTCGTTGCGAACTGTGTGAAGACCATTTCTTCCTAACAAAGATCCTAATTAATTTGCCAGAATTTTACATAATTATGACATAACATTGAAGGTTGTGCAATGTAACAGGAATATCTAGACTTAGGGATGCCACCCGTTCGATCAAATACAGAACGGTTTCGTATTTCACTGAAAGAATAAACGTTTTGTTTCTGGATTTGACCATATTAAATGACCAAAGGCTCGTATTTCTTTGTGTTTATTATAATTAAGTCTATGATTTGATATTTCATACAGCAGTCTGACTGAGCGGTGGTAGGCAGCAGCAGGCTCGTAAGCATCCATTCAAACAGCACTTTACTGCGTTTGCCAGCAGCTCTTAGCAATGGTTGAAGCACAGCACTGTTTATGACTTCAAGCCTATCAACTCCCGAGATTAGGCTGGCAATACTAAAGTGCCTATAAGAACATCCAATAGTCAAAGGTATATGAGATACAAATGGCATAGAGTTGGTCGACACGTCATAATTCCTATAACTACAACCTAAAACTTGTTAATTGGGAATATTGAAGACTCATGTTAAAAGGAACCACCAGCTTTCATATGCTCTCATGTTCTGAGCAAGGAACTGAAACGTTAGCTTTTATACATGGCACATATTGCACTTTTACTTTTTTCTCCAACACTGTGTTTTTGCACTATTTATTTGTTTGTTTGTTTATAATATGTTCATTATTTTCCAATAAAATGTTGACATTCACTGCACTGTTGAATGGGATGGCCAATTTAGAGGACAAAACAAAACTTAACTCACACATACACAAAATAAAACTAAATCCTATTAGGTGGTACATGTATAAGAAGACAGCATATAGTCATTACAAGCAGTGTAGTTCAGCCAAAAATCAATATTGAGTGGAGTACAGCACAGAGTAGCAGCCGATCGTCAACCCAGTTAAGAAGTGGGACTAGATCATTTATTCCAGTATCGGCTGACATATTTTGTAAAACATTGGACTTCTATTGGAGGTATTGCATAGAATTTTTTCCATATGTATTACATTCCCAAAGGTAGGTACAGTCATCATGTTTTTGCATTATTTAAACCAAATTGAACACGTTTCATTATTTGAGACTAAATTTATTTATGTATTATATTAAGTTAAAATAAAAGTGTTAATTGTTCATGCAGTATTGTAATTGTCATTATTACAAATATATATATATATTTTTTTAAATTGACCGATTAATCGGTATCGGCTTTTTTTGGTCCTCAAAAAAAAAAAAAAAAAAAGAAAAGAAAAATTGGTATCGGCGTTGAAAAACAATAAAGATCGGTCGACCTCTACTTTTCACACCTGTACTTAGGGAGTTTCTCCCATTCTTCTCTGCAGATCCTCTCAAGCTCTGTCAGGTTGGATGGGGAGCGTCGCTGCACAGGTCTCTCCAGAGATGTTCGTTCAGGTTCAAGTCCGGGCTCTGGCTGGGCCACTCAAGGACATTCAGAGACTTGTACCCATAGCCACTCCTGTGTTGTCTTGGTTGTGTGCTTAGGGTTGTTGTCCTGTTGGAAGGTGAACCTTGCTCCAGTCTGAGGTCATGAGCGCTCTGGAGCAGGTTTTCATCAAGGATCTGTCTGTACTTTGCTCCATTCATCTTTCCCTCGAGCCTGACTAGTCTCCCAGTTCCTGCCACTGAAAAACATCCCCACAGCATGATGCTGCCACCACTATGCTTCACTGTAGGGATGGTGCAAGGTTTCCTCCAAACTTGACACTTGGCTTTCAAGCCTAGGAGTTCAATCTAGGTTTCATCAGACCAGAGAATCTTGTTTCTCATATTCAGAATCATGTAGGTGCCTTTTAGCAAACTCCAACCGGGCTGCTGTCATGTGCCTTTTACTGAGGAGTGTCTTCCGTCTGGCCACCTGATTGGTAGAGTGCTGCAGAGATGGTTGTCCTTCTGGAAGGTTCTCCCATCTCCACAGAGGAACTCTAGAGCTCTGTCAGAGTGACCATCGGGTTCTTGGTCACCTCCCTGACCAAGGCCCTTCTCCCCGATAGCTCAGTTTGGCAGGGCGGCCAGCTCTATGAAGAGTCTTGGTGGTTCCAAACTTCTTCCATTTACGAATGATGGAGGCCACTGTGTTCTTGGGGACCTTCAATGCTGCAGACATGTTTTGGTACCCTTCCCCAGATCGTTTCCTCGACCCAATCCTGTCTCAGAGCTCAATTTCTTCAACCTCATGGCTTGGTTTTTGCTCTGACATGCACTGTCAACTGTGGGACCTTATATAGACAGGTGTGTGCCTTTCCAAATCATAGACTCCAATCAAGTTGTAGAAACATCTCAAGGATGATCAACGGAAACAGGAGGCACCTGAGCTCAATTACGAGTCTCATAGCAAAGGGTCTGAATACTTATGTAAATAAGGTGTTTCTGTTTTTTATTCATCATTATGGGGTAGTGTGTGTAGATTGATGCGGGAAAACATTGATTTAATTAGTTTTAGAATAAGGCTGTAACGTAACAAAATTGAGAAAAAGTCAAGGGGTCTGAATACTTTCCGAATGCACTGTTGGTTTTACATATATTTTGGAGTGGCGGCAATGATTTAGCTGCGGAGGCCTGCCGCTGCTAAATTAATATAGGGTAAGCACTGTATAAGATAGACATAGCTTACCTTGTTGGCTTGTATTGAATGAAAGTCTTTCCCATAACCTTTTAGTCCTTGCTCAAAATATCTACATTCGTCTTCTGTCCACACAGACAGCTCTTCTGTGACAGAGGGCAAAGGGTTATTAAGTTCCACAACCACTACTCCATTCAAATATAATACAACTATGACCGTATTACAGGTCCCAGACACCACCAACAACACAGACACAAGCCAGGACCCATATAAGTCAAGGACAGTTTTTATCATCAAAATACACAAAACATGACTGGTTAACTATTGAGAGAAAATATGCCAGATATGAGTGAAATCAAGAGCGAAAGTCAACACTAGTTCACTGCAGGTGTTACCTCTAGCTGCCTTCACATTAAACTTCAGTCTTCTTAAAGCTTCCTCTGTGTCAAATTCACACCTGACCAACTCATAAAGTGCCTGTGGAAAGACAACATTGAGATTGTGAAGAAGACGGTTACAGACAAAAGTGCATACTACAGTCTTTACGGTAATGGCTTGTGTTCAGTAGGTGGCATTTTGAAACAGTGAAATGTGGAGGTACTATACTACAGTCTTTACGGTAATGGCTTGTGTTCAGTAGGTGGCATTTTGAAACAGTGAAATGTGGAGGTACTATACTACAGTCTTTACGGTAATGGCTTGTGTTCAGTAGGTGGCATTTTGAAACAGTGAAATGTGGAGGTACTATACTACAGTCTTTATGGTAATGGCTTGTGTTCAGTAGGTGGCATTTTGAAACAGTGAAATGTGGAGGTACTATACTACAGTCTTTATGGTAATGGCTTGTGTTCTGTAGGTGGCATTTTGAAACAGTGAAATGTGGAGGTACTACTTGAGCATATGAAAACAAGTAATACCTAACTCTCAAAGTCATCCTGACTTCAGAGTCTGGAATGGCTCTTTGATCATGCGGCACAATGCGTCAACAATGAAGGGTGCTGTGCTTTTACTGGTTGACTCTCCTCTGTCTGTCTCGAACACCTACAGCCACACAGCGCCACCCTCTTCCATTACAATGGTTTTCAAATCCAAAACAATGTGTTCTCAACCCCAGAGGAAAAAAATAAACCTTTGAGAGAACCAATCAAACCCGTCGCACAATTTCTGAGCGAATATTGCATTAACAAACTGCCTCCAGGCTAACTGAACACAACTCTGGACGCCAGTCTGTTTGAACACTGATCTGCTCGACTGTGTTGGTCTTCATACCTGCTCATTGTCTTTGATATGGGATCCCTCAGGGATGGCATCCACTCCTTTCTCCTCTCCTGTTCGTTTTGACGCCTGAGATAAAAACTCCACAACCTTGCCCTCGGGAAGGAACTCGGGGTCCCATAAAAGCTGGTCATCGTTTTCATATACTGGAAGGAGAGAGGAAAAAGGAGCGAGAGGGGGGGAAAGCAGAGAGAGAAAGTCATTTTATTTCCTATTTACCTCTGTGATTGGAAGATATTTCACTTCAACTTAATTTAGTGCATCACAATTGCAAACAGAATGCCTTACCTTTCTCATAGTCTTTATATTTACAAAGGCCAGGCGGTGTTTCAGCCTGATACATGGACCCAACCATGATTTCCTGTCCAGATCAAACACACACTTTATTTAGTTTCACAAATAAATCAAAAGTGTGCTTCAAATGAATAGCATGTCTTTAAGGTTAGAACTACCCAGTTGCGACCCATCATTCAGGGCAGAGCCCCACCTGTTTAGCTAAAAATGAAATAATCCCTTGAGTTAATAAAGCCGCATACAAACATGGTCTCTTGAGTAAAGCAGCACCAAAATGCAGGTGTTTCAGCCTAGCTCAGTGCTTTCTGTGGTGGAGGGGCAGCCAGCGAAAACACATAGTTTTGGCGTTGGCAATCTTCTCTAGTTGCACCGTGGTTGGCTCAATGTTCTGTCACCCATGGGGACACTACATTACTGCAGAATCAACAGGGAGAGCTAGGCAGTTCAAGACCCTTTGGGTGCTGCCATAGATTTACATTACATGCCCGTCCAAGGTGGCTCACCGTCATTGGCCACAGATAAAATGATATAAAGTCACGTAATATCTACCGTAGTTTTGATAGCTAGCAAGTTAAACAAGCAGTCATCCTCATGAATCACGTCGACAATCTACTGGCAAATCCTTAGTGAAATTATATACTGGGTTGTTATGGTTACACGTGGTCTGCGGTTGTGAGGCCAGTTGGATGTACTGCCAAATTCTCTAAAACGATGTTGGAGGCGGCTTATGGTAGAGAAAGGAACATTCAATTCTCTGGCAACAGCTCAGGTGGACATTCATGCAGTCAGCACGCCAATTGCACGCTCCTCCAAAACTTGAGACATCTGTAGCATTTTTTGTCTGTCACACAACTGCACATTTTAGAGCAGCATTTTACTGTCCCCAGCACAAGGTGCACCTGTGTAATGATCATTCTGTTTAATCAGCTTCTTGATATGCCACACCGTTCAGGTGGATGGATTATTTTGGCAAGAGAGAAAATATCACTAACAGGGATGTAAACAAATTTTTGCACAAAATTTGAGAGAAATAAGCTTTTTGTGCATATGGAACATTTCGGGGATCTTTCATTTCAGCTCATGAAGCACGGGACCAATACTTTGCATTTATATTTTTGTTCATTATAGATAAAACAGCCCGGTGCTCATCGACCATAAACATAAAACGAGTCGGAAATAACAAATTCAACAATTAGTGGTTTGCAAGGAATCAGCAAGCTATTGTGCTTCCCTTGCCTGCTATTTGGTGGAGAGGGTGTGTGGTCCAAGTCTGGGTTGAAGGATTTAAAACATAAGTCTGAAACGATCTCTTGTCCAACCTTAAAAGAACAAACATTCACACCATGGGCCATAAACAGTGAGTCCAAAAATATGTCTTGTATACTTCTTCCAACAATGATGTAATATGCCAGGGAGATATGTATTCTGTAGCTAAGAAAGTAATACTAAGTGTATGTTGTGTAGTAACTGTTAGTAGACCAAGTGTTTCACCCTAAGAATTTGGTCCCGCACCCCCTCAGACCTTAGCTTACTGTTCTGACTTGGTGGTTGCACATGTAGCCTGTTTTGGAGAAATGTCATCATCGAATAGTGTAAGAGCTTTCATTGTCTGCTTATATGCCTCCATTATTTATCCTACTGTTCTGACTTGGTGTACAGGGAGAACACTAAGAACGGCCCATGTTCTGAATTCCGTCGCTGTCCATTTCAAAAGGGCTGAATAAATAGGCATATCGACTATGTCCGGCTTCACTCGCTCATTAATGTCTTAATCAGTATCTTAGTTATCTTTTTAGGTGATGTTGGAATGATGCATTTCATTGTTTCTAAATTTGCTCGTGTGCTTTTCTCCACGAGGGGATACCATAATAATGCGACAGTCTCTTCACATTCATTTTCTTGTAATTATTTGTCTACAAAAAGTTTAGTAGACCCGTGTAATTCCAGTTGACAAGGGTTGTTTTGTTTGCGCAATACGCTGTCTGTGCGTTTGGTATTCTGTCTATTAAAGTGTATCCTCGTGATTGTATTTTCCTTATTTTTTAAAACAACATAGCCCTAATAAAATAGTTAATGGTAAGGCTATCCGCATCTTTCTTGTGCTCTTCCTCTGTGGTGTCTTAACAGAGTAAAGTTTAGGTCTCACCATCTTGCTGAATGTATCTGAACACCCATCTGAATCTCTGGTCAGTGTCCATTTTGAAAGTGCTGAACGATGGCCTACCTCGTCGCAGCTCGTTTGCTTGCACTTGCTTATAATTAGGAGCTACAGCACCAGTAGTAAACGTTAGGACACACCTACCTCATTCAAGGTTTTAAAAAAAATAAATTACATTGTAGAATAATAGTGAAGACATCAAAAACGAATAAAGTGCAAAATAAATATATTTGAGATTCTTCAAAAATTGAAATGCGTGAAACCTCATGAAGCAGGTTGAGAGAATGCTAAGCGTGTGTAAAGCTGTCATCAAGGCAAAGGGTGGCTACTTAAACAAATTATTCTAACACTTTTTTGCTTACCACATGATTCCATGTGTTATTTCAATGTAGAAAATTGTAAAAATAAAGAAAACACCTGGAGTGAGTAGGTGTCCCCTTTATTTTTGACTGGTACTGTAACTGTTTATTTATTTTTTATTTTATTTTTTATTTTACCTTTATTTAACCAGGTAGGCAAGTTGAGAACAAGTTCTCATTTACAATTGCGACCTGGCCAAGATAAAGCAAAGCAGTTTGACAGATACAACGACACAGAGTTACACATGGAGTAAAACAAACATACAGTCAATAATACAGTATAAACAAGTCTATATACAATGTGAGCAAATGAGGTGAGAAGGGAGGTAAAGGCAAAAAAGGCCATGGTGGCAAGGTAAATACAATATAGCAAGTAAAACACTGGAATGGTAGTTTTGCAATGGAAGAAAGTGCAAAGTAGAAATAAAAATAATGGGGTGCAAAGGAGCAAAATAAATAAATTAATTAAATACAGTTGGGAAAGAGGTAGTTGTTTGGGCTAAATTATAGGTGGGCTATGTACAGGTGCAGTAATCTGTGAACTGCTCTGACAGTTGGTGCTTAAAGCTAGTGAGGGAGATAAGTGTTTCCACTTTCAGAGATTTTTGTAGTTCGTTCCAGTCATTGGCAGCAGAGAACTGGAAAGAGAGGCGGCCAAAGAAAGAATTGGTTTTGGGGGTGACTAGAGAGATATACCTGCTGGAGCGTGTGCTACAGGTGGGAGATGCTATGGTGACCAGCGAGCTGAGATAAGGGGGGACTTTACCTAGCAGGGTCTTGTAGATGACATGGAGCCAGTGGGTTTGGCGACGAGTATGAAGCGAGGGCCAGCCAACGAGAGCGTACAGGTCGCAATGGTGGGTAGTATATGGGGCTTTGGTGACAAAACGGATTGCACTGTGATAGACTGCATCCAATTTGTTGAGTAGGGTATTGGAGGCTATTTTGTAAATGACATCGCCAAAGTCGAGGATTGGTAGGATGGTCAGTTTTACAAGGGTATGTTTGGCAGCATGAGTGAAGGATGCTTTGTTGCGAAATAGGAAGCCAATTCTAGATTTAACTTTGGATTGGAGATGTTTGATATGGGTCTGGAAGGAGAGTTTACAGTCTAACCAGACACCTAAGTATTTGTAGTTGTCCACGTATTCTAAGTCAGAGCCGTCCAGAGTAGTGATGTTGGACAGGCGGGTAGGTGCAGGTAGCAATCGGTTGAAGAGCATGCATTTAGTTTTACTTGTATTTAATAGCAATTGGAGGCCACGGAAGGAGAGTTGTATGGCATTGAAGCTTGCCTGGAGGGTTGTTAACACAGTGTCCAAAGAAGGGCCGGAAGTATACAGAATGGTGTCGTCTGCGTAGAGGTGGATCAGAGACTCACCAGCAGCAAGAGCGACCTCATTGATGTATACAGAGAAGAGAGTCGGTCCAAGAATTGAACCCTGTGGCACCCCCATAGAGACTGCCAGAGGTCCGGACAACAGACCCTCCGATTTGACACACTGAACTCTATCAGAGAAGTAGTTGGTGAACCAGGCGAGGCAATCATTTGAGAAACCAAGGCTGTCGAGTCTGCCGATGAGGATGTGGTGATTGACAGAGTCGAAAGCCTTGGCCAGATCAATGAATACGGCTGCACAGTAATGTTTCTTATCGATGGCGGTTAAGATATCGTTTAGGACCTTGAGCGTGGCTGAGGTGCACCCATGACCAGCTCTGAAACCAGATTGCATAGCAGAGAAGGTATGGTGAGATTCGAAATGGTCGGTAATCTGTTTGTTGACTTGGCTTTCGAAGACCTTAGAAAGGCATGGTAGGATAGATATAGGTCTGTAGCAGTTTGGGTCAAGAATGTCCCCCCCTTTGAAGAGGGGGATGACCGCAGCTGCTTTCCAATCTTTGGGAATCTCAGACGACACGAAAGAGAGGTTGAACAGGCTAGTAATAGAGGTGGCAACAATTTCGGCAGATAATTTTAGAAAGAAAGGGTCCAGATTGTCTAGCCCAGCTGATTTGTAGGGGTCCAGATTTTGCAGCTCTTTCAGAACATCAGCTGAATGGATTTGGGAGAAGGAGAAATGGGGAAGGCTTGGGCGAGTTGCTGTTGGGGATGCAGTGCTGTTGACAGGGGTAGGAGTAGCCAGGTGGAAAGCATGGCCAGCAGTAGAAAAATGCTTATTGAAATTTTCAATTATGGTGGATTTATCAGTGGTGACAGTGTTTCCTATCTTCAGTGCAGTGGGCAGCTGGGAGGAGGTGTTCTTATTCTCCATGGACTTTACAGTGTCCCAGAACTATTTTGAGTTAGTGTTGCAAGAAGCACATTTCTGCTTGAAAAAGCTAGCCTTGGTTTTCTAACTGCCTGTGTATAATGGTTTCGCAAGAACAAACATTATGAATCTACTGAAAACTAAATGGAATGTTTGTGTATTGTTCAAAAGTCAAAACTCATGTCGACATTCATTATTATTATTGAAGGACAATGCGTTTTTTACCGTGTTACACAAATCCACAAGGAGTCAGCAGAAACCATATATCAATAAGCCATTCAGCCAAATCAGTTATATATATTTTTAAAAGCAGTAAATGAGGCTGAATGAACTGTTTCTCTGCCAGACAAGGCTCCGCTGATAGCCAGGTGTAGCGGTGGTAAGGATTCACTCCACAGTGAATTAACTGTTTCTCTGCCAGACAAGGCTCCGCTGATAGCCAGGTGTAGCGGTGGTAAGGATTCACTCCACAGTGAATTAACTGTTTCTCTGCCAGACAAGGCTCCGCTGATAGCCAGGTGTAGCGGTGGTAAGGATTCACTCCACAGTGAATTAACTGTTTCTCTGCCAGACAAGGCTCCGCTGATAGCCAGGTGTAGCGGTGGTAAGGATTCACTCCACAGTGCTGAAAAGAAAGCTCTACTGTTGGGACGGCTTTATGTAGGCCCTAACAGTTTTTGGGCAACGTTTGTCACCGTTATAGTGCAAATAATGTATTGTTTAGTGTTGTATCATGCAATGTTCCCTCTAATCTGCACAAGGGCATGCAGCAGCCCCGAGACTCCCACGCAGAAGCAACTTTGGTTTTAGAAGTGGGGGGGACATAACCTGGCGGTGGGTCTGGGAGTCCTCCCCCCCAGAATTGTTTTGGCCATCTAAAGCTAATTTTCTGCATTTCTACACAATCCAATATGACCTATGACCCATGGCCCTTATAGCCATCTCTATTTAGAACAACAAAAAGTAAGTAAAAATGCCCACAGTCATAAAGCTAGGAAAGAGATGATTAAATATGTTTAAGTGATTGATAAGACTGAACTAGATCCATGATAATTCAATAATCAATATGGTGTCTCACCTTGAACCAATAGCCTAACAAATGAACTCTTAAAAAACACAGAATTTTAAAAAAAAGAGACTTTTGATAGTTTTTATTAAGTCATCCTCGATATCAAATTTCAGCCAGGACGCCCAGCCAGCCCGAGCCGCCTGCACGCCCAAACCCCACAAGTCTAGTACATAACTTAACTCTCCCAACAAGCCCCCCCCCCCCCCCCCTTTTTATTCCCAAGGGAAAGGCTTGGAAACAAAAGTACAAATAACATAAAAAAATAACACATACACCTCAAATATATATTAACAGACAAGCAGCAAATCCTCCATATAATTAATCTCATAGACCTAAAGGTACTGTAGAGCTCTTCTTACTTGCACACAATATAGCTGGGTTGCCCCATCCTGTCTCTAGGGGTCCACAGCCCTGTATCGCCCCAACCCAACACACCCCACTCAGCTTTAGTATCTTAGAGAAACATTCATTATTGGTTTCAGGTGTGTTAGGTTAAGTCCAGAGTAACAAGAGTACAGCAGACCCCCAGGGCCAGGCCTTAGCAAGCCCAGCGGCTACGGTTTGACGTCGTAATGTTTTCAATACAGACTACTTTTGTCGAACTGTATTCCATATGCGGCATCCAGACATAGTTTAAAATGATTTTTTTTAAATAGTAGGCCACTCTGGTAGACCTACATTATGATCAAATAACCACAGTAGCCTACTCGGCCACTGTTAAAAGCAGTTACAGCCTCAGTGTTCACAGTAAACGCGCACTGGAAGTTCAACAGGATTTTCACAACGTTCATGTTTGCCCTCAGCAGATCTGAAATTTGCTCAGTGCCCCCAAATAATTAGGTGGGAACATTGGTGTAGTGGCTTTGCTGGCATCTAAAAACAAAAAGTTGAGTTCGCCACATCGAGATTTACATGCTAAAATCGCCACTGGAACTACCATATCTAACGAATGATTAAACAATATATTTACCTTTTTCCAATCCTCAGAAGGGACATAATTTTCATCTTCTTCCGACTCTTCCTCTGCATCCTTATCTGAAATAACATTTGGCAGTTTGACTCTGTCTCACCGTTTCCACACATCAGTTCTCATTTTGAACCACTGGGTTAAAATGCATAAAGTGCATTCAGAAAGTATTCACACTCCTTGACTTTTCCCAAATGTTGTTGTCTTACAGCCTGAATTTTAAATGGATTAAATTGAAATTGTGTCACTGGCCTACACACAATACCCCATAATGTCAAAGTGGAATTATGTTTAGATGTTTTTTTTCATACAAATTAATAACAAATGAAAAGCTGAAATGTCTGGAGTCAATAAATATTCAAGCCCTTTGTTACGGCCATCTTAAATAAGTTCAGGAGTGGAAAAAAAAAAAAAAAAAAAAAAAAAAAAAAATCGGCTTAACAATTCACATAAGTTGCATGGACTCACTGTGCGCAATAATAGTGTCTAACATAATTTTTTAATGACTACCTCATCCCTGTACCCGACACATTAAATAATCTCAAGGTCCCCCAGTCAAGCAGTGAATTTCAAACACAAATTGAACTACAAAGACCAGGGAGATGAGTAAAAAAAAATAATAAAGCAGACATTGAATATCCCTTTGAGCACGGTGAAGTTATTGATTACACTTTGGATGGAGTATCAATACACCCAGTCAATACAAAGATAGACGTCCATCCTAACTCGGTCGCCGAAGAGGAAGGAAATCGCTCAGGGATTTCACCATGAGGCCAATAGTGACTTTAAAACATGTTACATAGTTTAATGGCTGTGATAGGAGAAAACTGAGGATGGATCAGCAACATTATAGTAACTCCACAATACTAACCTACATGACAGTGAAAAGGAATATTGTACAGAATAAAAATATTCCAAAACATACATCCTGTTTGCAATAAGGCACTACAGTAAAACTGCAAAAAATGTGGCACAAAAATGTAGTTTATGTCCTGAATACAAAGGGTCATGTTTGGGGAAAATCTAACATCACAGTGTACCATTCTCCATATTTTCAAGCATAGTGGTGGCTGCATCATGTTATAGGTATGCTTGTCATCAGCAAGGACTAGGGAGTTTTCTAGGATAAAAAGAAATGGAACAGAGCTAAGCACAGGCAAAATCCTAGAGGAGAACCTGTTTCAGTCTGCTTTCCAACAGACTCTGGTAGAAAAATACACCTTTCTGCAGGTCAATAACCTAAAAGTTGCTTACCAAGATGACATTGAATTTGTACAATCCAGGTGTGCAAAGCTCTTAGAGACACACAAAAAAAACTCTTAGCTGCAATCGCTGCCAAAGGTGATTCTAACATGTACATAGTAAGGGGAGTGAATACTTATGGTACCAGTCAAAAGTTTGGACACACCTACTCATTCAATGGTTTTTCTTTATTTGTCCTATTTTCTACATTGTATTATAATAGTGAAGTCATCAAAACTTTGAAATAACACATGGAATAATGTAGTAACCCCCCCAAAAAAGTTAAACAAATCCAAATATATTTTAGATTCTTCAAAAGTAGCCACCCTTTGCCTTGATGACAGCCTTGCTCACTCGACATTCTCTCAACCAGCTTCATGAGGTAATCACCTGGAATGCATTTTCAACAGTCTTGAAGGAGTTCCAACATCTGCTAAGCACATGTTGGCTGCTTTTCCTTCACTCTACGGTCCAACTCATCCCAAACTGTCTCAATTGGTTTGAGGTCAGGTGATTGTCGAGGCCAAGTCATTTGATGCAGCACTCCATCACTCTCTTTCTTGGTCAAATAGCTCTTATACAGCCCGAAGGTGTGTTTTGGGTCATTGTCCTGTTGAAAAACAAATTATAGTACCACTAAGCCCAAACCAGACAGGAAGGCGTATTGTTGCAGAATGCTGTGGTAGCCATATGCTGGTTAAGTTTGCCTTGAATTTTAAATAAAATTACAGACAGTGTCATCAGCAAAGTACCCCCACACCTCCTCCTCCATGCTTCACGGTGATCATCCGTTCACCTACTCTGCATCTCACAAAGACACGGCGGTAGAAACCAAAAATCGCAAATTTGGACTCAGACCAAATGACAGATTTCCACCGGTCTAATGTCAATTGCTCATGTGTCTTCGTCCCATCAAGTATTTTCTTATTATTTGTGTCCTTTAGTAGTGGTTTCTTTGCAGCAATTCAACCATGAAGGCCTGATTCATGCTGTCTCTTCTGAACAATTGATGTTGAGATGTGCTTCACTTGAACTCTGAGGTGCAATCTGAGGTGGAGTTAATTGCTGATTTCTGAGGCTGGTAACTCTGGGTCTTCCTTTCCTGTGGCAGTCCTCATGAGAGACAGTTTCATCATAGTGCTTGATGGTTCTTGAGACTGCACTTGAAGATACTTTCAAAGTGCTTGACATTTTCCTTGTTGACTGACCTTCATGTCTTAAAGTAATGATGGACTGTCATTTATCTTTGCTTATTTTAGCTGTTCTTGCCATAATATGGACTTAGTCTTTTGCCAACTAGGGATATCTTCTGTATACCAACCCTACCTTGTGACAACACAACTGACAATGTCTCAAACACATTAAGGAAAGAAGTCCCACAAATGAACTTAAAAAGGCACACCCGTTAAATGAAATGCATTCCAGGTGACTACCTCATGAAGCTGGTTGAGAGAATGCCAAGTGTGTAAAGCTGTCATCAAGGCAAAGGGTGGCTACTTTGAAGAATCTAAAATAAAAAATATATATATATATTTTGATTTGTATAACACTTTTTTGGTTACTACATGATTCCATGTGTGTTATTTCATAGTTCTGATGTCTTCACTATTATTCTGCAATGTAGAAAATGGTTAAAAAATAAAGAAAACCCCTTGAATGAGTAGGTGTGTCCAAACTTTTGACTGGTACTTTATGTACTTCATTTTCAATACATTTACCAACATTTCTAGAAACATGTTTTCACTTTGTCATTATGGGGTATTGTGTGTAGATGGGTGAAAATATATTTAGTCCATTTTGAATTCAGGCTGTAACAACAAAATGTGGAATAATTCAAAGGGTATGAATACTTTTTGAAGGCTCTGTAGAACAAGATCTCACAAACTATCCAATATAAAAAGCGTGTCTCGGTGATGGAAGCAAAGGTGCATACTTTCGAAGTACTTGAGGGTCTGTGATCCGCGTATCAGCTCTGCCGTGCCGTGGGATTTGACGGAGCGCGTGCGACCCTCGCTGGACAACAGGTTCTCGTTCCCCATTCCTGACGAGATCTTCACCCTCTCGGTCTGAACACACACAAACCCCAAAGCATTACACACAATTTCCCCCCCCCCAATGGTACATTCAAAGAAGCCCCTTTGCAAGGGTGTCCACCCACTCTGCCCAGAGTGGGAGAAAACACTTTCCCTTCCTTATGTTATAAACTATAAAAAGGGCACTAAAGAAGGCAGTGATGCCGAAACGTTGGTGATTTACCCAATAAATGACTGAGAGTTTATATATATATATATATATATATATATATATATATATATATATATATATATATATATATATATATATATATATATATATATATATATATATATATATATATGCGACAATTTTTATAGTTTATTCACCGTTAGTCAGCAACTCCACACAAAGTAATTTTCTGGGTGGGCGCCAGCTTGTTTTTTTATCCTTATGTTATAGAATACATTTTACCAAGACAAATATGATTCTAAATTATCTAAATCTCTAACAGTATATCCAAAAAGTCTGATTTCATAACCTAATAAACTCAGCAAAAAAAAGACCATGTCTTTCAAAGATAATTCATAAAACTCTAAACAACTTCACAGATGTTCATTGTAAAGGGTTTAAACACTGTTTCCCAAACTTGTTCACTGAACCATAAACAATTAATGAACATGCACCTGTGGAATGCTCGTTAAGACACTAACAGCTTACAGACAGTAGGCAAATAAGGTCACAGTTATGAAAACTTAGGACACTAAAAAGAGGCCTTTCTACTGATTCTGAAAAACACAAATGGAAGATGCCCAGGGTCCCTGCTCATCTGCGTGAACATGCCTTAGGCATGCTGCAAGGAAACATTGAGGACTGCAGATGTGGCGAGGGCAATAAATTGCAATGTCCGTACTGTGAAACGCCTAAGACAGCGCTACAGGGAGAAAGGACGGACAGCTAATCGCCATGGCCAGCGTAGAGCCCGGATCTCAATCCCACTGAGCATGTCTGGGACCTGTTGGATCGGAAGGTGAGGGCTAGGGCCATTACCCCCAGAAATGTCCGGGAACTTGCAGGTGCCTTGGAGGAAGAGTGGGGTAACATCTCACAGCAAGAACTGGCAAATCTGGTGCAGTCCATGAGGAGGAGATTTACTGCAGTACTTAATGAGGCTGGTGGCCACACCAGATGCTGACTGTTACACATTATTCAATTTCTGTTAATCACGTCTGTGGAACTTCTTCAATTTATGTCTCAGTTGTTGAATCTTATGTTCATACAAATATTTGCTGAAAATAAACACAGTTGACAGTGAGAGGTCGTTTCTTTTTTTGCTGACTTTACATCCGATAATAAGCACCAAGCTCTGTTGACAGAGATACAGTGGGCCAAAAAAAGTATTTAGTCAGCCACCAATTGTGCAAGTTCTCCCACTTAAAAAGATGAGGTCTGTAATTTTTATCATAGGTACACTTCAACTATGCCAGACAAAATGAGAAGAAAAAAAATCCAGAAAATCACATTGTAGGATTTTTAATGAATTTATTTGCAAATTATGGTGGAAAATAAGTATTTGGTCACCTACAAACAAGCAATATTTCTGGCTCTCACAGACCTGTAACTTCTTATCTAAGAGGCTCCTCTGTCCTCCACTCGTTACCTGTATTAATGGCACCTGTTTGAACTTGTTATCAGTATAAAAGACACCTGTCCACAACCTCAAACAGTCACACTCCAAACTCCACTATGGCCAAGACCAAAGAGCTGTCAAAAGACACCAGAAACAAAATTGTAGACCTGCACCAGGCTGGGAAGACTGAATCTGCAATAGGTAAGCAGCTTGGTTTGAAGAAATCAACTGTGGGAGCAATTATTAGGAAATGGAAGACATACAAGACCACTGATAATCTCCCTCGATCTGGGGCTCCACGCAAGATCTCACCCCGTGGGGTCAAAATGGTCACAAGAAGAGTGAGCAAAGATCCCAGAACCACACGGGGGGACCTAGTGAATGACCTGCAGAGAGCTGGGACCAAAGTAACAAAGCCTACCATCAGTAACACACTACGCCGCCAGGGACTCAAATCCTGCAGTGCCAGATGTGTCCCCCTGCTTAAGCCAGTACATGTCCAGGCACGTCTGAAGTTTGCTAGAGAGCATTTGGATGATCCAGAAGAAGATTGCGAGAATGTCATATGGTCAGATGAAACCAAAATAGAAATTTTTGGTAAAAACTCAACTCTTTGTGTTTGGAGGACAAAGAATGCCGAGTTGCATCCAAAAAACACCATACCTACTGTGAAGCATGGGGGTGGAAACATCATGCTTTGGGGCTGTTCCGGGTAAAGGAAAGAATGAATGGGGCCATTTATCATGAGATTTTGAGTGAAAACCTCCTTCCATCAGCAAGGGCATTGAAGATGAAACGTGGCTGGGTCTTTCAGCATGACAATGATCCCAAACGCACCGCCCGGGCAACGAAGGAGTGGCTTCGTAAGAGGTCCTCAAGGTCCTGGAGTGGCCTAGCCAGTCTCCAGATCTCAACCCCATAGAAAATCTTTGGAGGGAGTTGAAAGTCCATGTTACCCAGCAACAGCACCAAAACATCACTGCTCTAGAGGAGATCTGCATGGAGGAATGGGCCAAAATACCAGCAACAGTGTGTGAAAACCTTGTGAAGACTTACAGAAGACATTTGACCTCTGTCATTGCCAACAAAGGGCATATAACAAAGTATTGAGATACATTTTTGTTATTGACCAAATACTTATTTTCCACCATAATTTGCACATAAATTCATTAAATATCCTACAATGTGATTTTTTTCCTCATTTTGTCTGTCATAGTTGAAGTGTACCTATGATGAAAATTACAGGCCTCTCTCATCTTTTTAAGTGGGAGAACTTGCACAATTGGTGGCTGACTAAATACTTTTTTGCCCCACTGTATGCTTGTTTTTGTGATAAATTGTACACACAAAAAAATACCATTAATATGAAGTGTATAGTAAAATATAAAAATACTAGGTCATGTCTCAAAATCGATATCTATCTTACCTCAAATGTTTTATATCCTCTGGATTTGAGAAGAAAGAGGAGTTCAAACGGTGAGCCTGTCAGTTAGCCTTAATTGTAGCACAGCATCCAGCCTACCTGACAATGCTATTGTCCAGATTTTTGACAAAAAAAAAATTCTTGCCTCCATTGATTTAGTCACCCCAATTTTAGCCATCCTACAAGGCTAAAAACTCCACTTTTGAACAAATTATGACATGAGGTTTGGACCATTGTTTTTTTTAGATTATGTGTATAACTAACATATTACCCATTGGTCAAAATATGTTTTTGATTGGACATCCTACCCTTTGAAACAACAAAATCAACATTCATTACTCATGTATGAAATAGAGGCATCAGCATCAACGCTGACTAGATGTATCTATCATTAGCAAATTTGTAACAACTATAGATTTCTGACTGAATGTGTCAACCATGTTGGCTGTAAAATATGTAGTGATGCTTTATAACAATCAAATTAGAACAGTAAGGTGCAAACAAGCATTCCTTCTTTATGACTGTGTTGGTTGATATCCTGTTACTTCAGGAGATTCATGGCACCCACCTTATTCCTCTTCAGCTCGCCAATGTTTCTACTGCTTTCATCATTGTCCACATCCTCCTCTTCCTCCTCTTCCTCATCCTCCAACTCCTCTTCATCCTCAAAGTCTTCCTCCTCCTCTTCTTCATCCTCTCCATCTGCAGGTGAGCCGCCACCACATCCGTACATACTCAACAACTCATGAATGGGCATCTCTCCCTCCTATGGCACAAATGGAACAACAAAAAAAATCCCTTTTGTTACACACTGAATTTAGTGGATTACCCTTAAAACAGACGAACATAAATCACTGGCAAAACGTTGCAATAATAGGGATCAAATAGTCTATATATACAGTACCAGTCAAAAGTTTGGACACATACTCATTCAAGGGTTTTTCATTATTTTTTACTATTTTCTACATTGTAGAATAATAGTGAAAACATCACAACTATGAAATAACACACATGGAATCATGTAGTAACCAAAAAATGTTAAAAAAAATCCAAATATATTTTATATTCTTCAAAGTAGCAACCCTTTGCCTCGACAGTTTTGCAGCTTCATGAGGTCGTCACCTGGAATGCATTTCAATTAACAGGTGTGCCTTATTAAGCGTTTGAGCCAATCAGCTGTGTTGTGACAAGGAAAGGTTGGTATACAGAAGATAGCCCTATTTGGTAAAAGACCAAGTCCATATTATGGCAAGAACAGCTCAAATAAGCAAAAAGAAATGACAGTCCATCATTACTTTAAGACATGAAGGTCCGTCAACAAGGAACATGTCAAGAACATTGAAAGTATCTTCAAGTGCAGTCTCAAGAACCATCAAGCACTATGATGAAACTGTCTCTCATGAGGACCGCCACAGGAAAGGAAGACCCAGAGTTACCTCTGCTGCAGAGGATAAGTTCATCAGAGTTGCCAGCCTCAGAAATGAGCAAATAACTCCACCTCAGATTGCAGCCCAAATAAACACTTCACGGAGTTTAACTAACAGACACATCTCAACATTAACTGTTCGGATGAGACTGCGTGAATCAGGCCTTCATGGTTGAATTGTTGCAAAGAAACCACTACTAAAGGACACCAATAAGAAGAAGATACTTGCTTGGGCCAAGAAACACGTACAATGGACATTAAACCTGTGGAAATATGTCCTTTGGCCTGATGAGTCCAAATGTGAGATTTTTGGTTATACCAGCCGCTGTCTTTGTGAGACGCAGAGTAGCAGGGATGAGGGCCCAAAAATTAGACTTTTTTTTGGTTGCAGTGAAACATGCAAAAAAAAATCCCTGCTAGGGGGAAATGCAGGTTTTAACTAATTAAACAACAAAGAATATGACATACATGATCAGTCTCTGTGTGTAAAATAAAAAGTGGTTCATGTGAACCTAACTCACAGCTAAAAAATGTTTAAAAAAGTAATCCAATGTTATTTGTTGCCTAAACTTTACTGCAAATGACACAAGTCCTGAGAAAAAAAACAATACAGTAATATTGCAGTTACCATGACAGCCTTTATAATAGAATGTTGATAATAGAATGCTTGTGACATCACACATCTAACTATTGCACGTTGGGAAAACAAATTCTTAAAGTAGAAATATAATGAAAAACAGGCATTCTATTTTTGCTCTATTATAGTGGCCACTAAAGTAGACGTCGATCAAGTGCACAAGGCTACATGTGTGCAAAAACGTTCAACGTGTAAAAAATTAAATAATCCCAACTCACTCACACGTGTTACTGTCAAGTTCAACGCAACTAAAGCAATATCTTTGGGCTACACTGCACATTGTACACTTTCTGCCTGTGGACATCTGTTCTACAAAGTGCCAGTAGAGCACGATACCCTTTGTTGGCATAATTGATCTCTTTCAGGCAGAGAGTACATGGTAGCATCCATCTTAAACCAGGCCCAGCTCCAGCTACACTTCATCCCTGATTCCACTTGTTTAACAAGCAACACCTCCTCTTCACCTAATTCTCTCATTACAAAAATTAACCACATAGTGTAGAGGGAAACCATTAGTTCACAGATAGGAGTTAGTTCATTGGCTAGTTAACATTTCACACAGACTCCCAGGGTCCAGTAAGCAACTAACGCGTTATAACTTGAGGAACAGCAAGGAGTCGTATACCAGTGAATACTATAGCGAATTGGTTGGGTTACTAACATTAGCGCATCTGATGCTATAATGTTAGCTGTGTGACTTTATTAGCCAGCTAATTTTCACACCATAAACTAAATGATATGATCAGTTAAGTTGGCCGACGTGAGCAAGACCTTTAAACAGGTCAACACACACAAGTCTGTGTGGACTGACAGATAACCAGGACAACTGGCAGGTGTCTTCACTGACATTTTCAACATGTCCCTGATTGAGTCTGTAATACCAACATGTTTCAAGCAGACCACCATAGTCCCTGTGCCCAAGAACACAAAGGCAACCTGCCTAAATTACTACGTAGCACTCACGTCCGTAGCCATGAGGTGCTTTGAAAGGTTGGTAATGGTCAACACCATTATCCCAGAAACCCTAGACCCACTCCAATTTGCATACCGCCCAAACATATCCACAGATGATGCAATCTCTATTGCACTCCACACCGCCCTTTCCCACCTGGACAAAAGGAACACTTTTGTGAGAATGCTATTCATTGACTACAGCTCAGCGTTCAACAGCATAGCACCCTCAAAGCTCATCACTAAGCTAAGGATCCTGGGACTAAACACCTCCCTCTGCAACTGGATTCTGCACTTCCTAACTGGCAGACCCCAGCCACCCCAGTCATAGACTGTTCTCTCTATTACTGCATGGCAAGCGGTACCGGAGTGCCAAGTCTAGGACAAAAAGGCTTCTCAACAGTTTTTACCCCCAAGCCATAAGACTCCTGAACAGGTAATCAAATGGCTACCCGGACTATTTGCTTTGTTTTTCTATAGGACCATGACCCAAAACACACCTCCAGGCTGTGTAAGGGCTATTTGACCAAGGTGAGTGATGAAGTGCTGCATCAGATGACCAGGCCTCCACAATTACCCGACCTCAACCCAATTGAGATGGTTTGGGATGAGTTGGACCGCAGAGTGAAGAAAAAGCAGCCAACAAGTGCTCAGCATATAGTTATGTGGGAACTCCTTCAAGACTGTTGGAAAAGCATTCCAAGCGACTATCTCATGAAGCTGGTTGAGAGAATGCAAAGAGTGTGCAAAACTGTCATCAAGGCAAAGGGTGTCTACTTTGAAGAATCAAAAATATTTTTGATTTGTTTAACACTTTTTGGGGTTACTACACGAGTCCACGTGTTGTTTCATAGTTGTGTGTCGTCACTATTATTCTACAATGTAAAACATTGCACAAATAAAGACACACCCTTGAATGAGTAGGTGTGTCCAAACTTTTGACTGGTACTGTATATAACTAACAGGTTACTGTCCACAGGGCCATATTCATTAGAGCATGAATACTGTAGCAAAAAGGTTTGCAACATAAAACAAAAACAAGTGTTTCATCTTGGACACAATCAGGTAGTCTCTCCCCGTTTCAGTTCATCTTCTTCCAGTGCATGAATACAACCCAGGATAACTTTCAAACCACTAAATGAAATGATTTTGAGACGCACCCGGGCAAGGTCGTCGATCTCATTGCTAAAGTTGGTCTCTCCCTCGAGCCTCTCCTCCTCTTCCAGTGTGCGTTCGTCGTCAAAGTCGTGGACGAGCATATCTGCTGAAAGATCAAACTCATGGTCCTCTGCTGAACCTCCTGAGGAAAAACACACCAGGAAATTTTAAGAGGAGATAGTCAATGAAATAGTGCTTCATGGTTTATAACGAAAATATTATTATGGACAGTGGGATTTGTTCCAACCAATTTTACTTCATAAGTGTTAATGTTCTAATGAGGATTTTTTTTTAAATAGCACATTCATTAGAAAACACACAATAATATTTACCTGGGCTCGTACTCCCAACGGAGGGCTAAAACAAAACTCAAGATTAGTCAGAACCACATACACAAGTACAACACACGTAGCTGTAACTTTGCTGTAACTTTTCGGTTCAGAGATACTTTCAGTAAATGATGCGGTTTTCTGGACGAGGCCAATGTCGTCTACAGACAAAAGGCTTGAACAAAAACATAAATAGGAACCACGATACAGTAAACGGATCATCCGTCTGCGAACGTTAGTAGGGTAGTGGATGGAAGGCAAAGTAAAAGCGCGCCTGAAACTTACTACTGGCTCCTCGTTGGCTAACGCCGACGTAAACATTTATATCAGTGACAGTAGTTTTTTTGGTGGTTGTAAACAAGGAGACCTCTGATGATCAGGCCAGCATTGAAACAAGTCAAATCAGACATTTCAAGTGAGCGATAATCAAATGGATTGTTCTCTCACAATGTGGACACTTTGAATGATAGATAGCTATTTGCTAACCCACTGCCTCAGTTAACTAATCACATAATTACTTAGCTACATAGTGTCGCTTTCAGTACGCAGAATGCCACCAGGTCAACAACAACAGATGCAATAGCATTCGAGAATATGAACTTTGATCCTTTTCGAGTGAGTAACGTTAACGCTCGTAGTCAGCCAAGCTTTCCCAACAATAGCTACGTAGCTAACTTAGCATAGCCATCGCGCTAACTAGCCAGGCATCATCGCTAAAACTGAAGTTTGCAAAATAGAATTTATGGAAATGAGACAAGTTTAATATTTTAAAATGTATATCGCTTCTCCGTATTTTAGTACATATTTATCGCTTCTCATTTGGGGCCTGTGCACCCGACAGAATCAACTCTATAAACCTAAAAACATTCTTATTTTCCCGAATATTTATTGGACTTTGCGTCCTACCTCCGCCATGTTTGAAATCCTGTAGGGTCACACTGGGGGTCAGCGATTTCCCGGATAGACTTGTGCTGCAGGCCGTGCTATCTGTGCTATCTGGGATCCTTGGGACGTCCCTCCCCCATTGAAGTTGGAATTTAAAATGGTTAAGGTTAGTGTAAATGTAGGAGTTAGAGTTACTATCTAGATTTACAATCTTCTTCCCGAGAGAGTATAAGAAAAATAATGTAGCTACAAACGTTGGTGTAATTTAGCTATCACCAAAATTAGCAGACCATAACTTGATGTTATACTGATAGGGCTTCACATAGACTGTTACCTTTTTGGAGGAGAAATACAAGTTTATTGCTTTTGTTTTTATTGAAACTTGATTTAACTAAAACTGTGAAATAGTGGTAAAGGGGACCGTTTTTCACAGAAGTGTGGTTGTCATAATTTCAAGGGATTATAGTTCTACCTATGTTTCATATTGCTATGAAAATGTAATTGCCTACAATTACCTGCATCTAATTGAGGTAATAATTGAGGAGCAAACATGAGTAACTCAGAAAACAGACCAAATATTGTGAGATCCAAAAAATGATGTCAAGTCCTTTCTTGGAATTGTTGACATTGTGATGAGAAAATTGCCACAAATACCACTATGTTGCTATGTGGAAGGCCATTGCCTGAATCTGTTTTTACGATGGCCGGATATCTATATCTGTATCTATATCAAGATACCCTCATTAAGGAACACTTTACCAGAGCATGGCAATAAACTGTCTCTCACTATCAAAAAACAAAATCTCATCTGCAGATGATGATTACCAGATAGGAGGCACATCACCATCATAGTACGTATGACACATCTGAAAAGACTGTAGGAAAGCATGACTAGAGAGCCTATATAAAAAGGGAGACCACACAGGTGTCTTCAGAGAGACAGAAACGGTGTGTATTGAATCAACAATCTACAGCATCTTGATCCACGGAGCCACCATGAAGTCCCAGTTGTTCTCTCTGCTGCTGCTGTGTGTGCTGTGTGTAAGGGAGGTTCGATTGGAGGACGCTGCGACTGTGAGAGCTGTGCGGCTCTGTGGACGGGAGTTCCTGAGGGCCGTGGTGTACACCTGTGGAGGGTCAAGGTGGAGAAGGCTTCCAGTAGAGGACATAAATGGTCAGTATCACAGAATTATATAGAACTGCATGATATTCTATCTCTATGGTCGTACTCATTATTTGAAAATCAGTGGCATAGTAGTAGCATCTGTTACAAAATTAGAAATATAACTCAAGTCTTTTGCTATATGCCATAATGTAAACTTGAATGATAAATCATCATTCAACCTGCAGCTATGATGTGTGCTAAATGTTTGTGAAGTTTTATAATAGTTTGCCAGAGAATGAAGCAAGAACAGACACTGGTTGCCCATTGCAGTGTGTACATTAACAGTTTAGAATATTATGAAACATTAATAACAGTTGGTGTTCTGGTTGTCCAGGAAGGGTGGACCAGAATGGTCTGAAACCATGGGGGGCTGAGCCTGTGATGGACCAGAGACGACGAGACTTGAACGAAGCCCTGACCACCGTGTGCTGTCAACTGGGCTGTCGGAAGAGCGACCTTACAATCATGTGCTAGGGGCCAATGCGCAGGCATTGGCGACTTGGCGTTAATGTTGGTTGGAAAATAGTCCTTATTCAATATAGTTGTTTGGCTTCAATGGATGTCAGCTAAATATATCATTACTTCCAAATACTTTCATTTACTTTTATCATGACTTTCAATGAAATTCCCCCATTAATCTTATCAGCAATAAAAACTGGACTTGTAACCATTATGATATCTCCTCAGATTTCTTTATTATGGTTGACCTGACTTTTATTAATTCAACAAGAGGCAATACACGTTGTACAATGGGCCATTTTAGCTAACCAAAGAGAATGGGTTACATTCAGCAAGTAGACATTTGACTGGACAACTGTACAAAATCAATAATCTATTCAGAAAGTTATGACAAGAACAGCAAATTATTTCAACAAGTTATGACACTGAAAACCCATATGAGTCATCAGTTCAATAACACTTCCACTGAATGAGGTCTATATGAGAATTGAACAGACTTTGCCGCTCAGGATGAAACTTAGACTATTGTTTTTAGTCTTAAGTTTCTTAAAAATATAAAACATGCTCTACAAAATCTGAGAACAATATTCAAAATATGCTAGAAGACAAGACAGTGTGTGACGATGTGCCACAGTGATTGCAAAAGCTATTTCAGATTTAAATGATCAAGAAATGCTGTATTATACAGTATTTATTTGTACATTATTACACAGACAAGAACATATGTAACCAAAATGAATCATTTCCAGAAAGATATTCAGACTATGGTATGAACTTATTTCCTTTTTCCTGAGACTATATTGTTATTGCCTCTGATACTTCCTTGATTACGTACAGTCTGTTTGATAAAACCACAATGCTCTAGGCATGACCTTCATTTAAAGGTTTCCCAGCACTTCCACACAACCATTCTCCATGATGTGCAAATGAACATCATACACATGATAGACCATTTAGAATACCCACAGTCTATGGTACGAACACAGAAATAGAACATAGGTCATTTGGTACACTTTACTTGAAAGCTCGGTCATAGGGATTACATAAGACAGTCGTGACAATGACATTACAGTGGGTGTCACTTTATGGCAATCGACTTAACACTGTCACGACACAAGCCAGTTGGCTAGCTTTAAGCTTGCCCAATTAGCCGATCGAAACATTATTTGAGTCATCACAGTTGTCATAAACAGACACCAACAGTCGTGATTTAAAAAAAATCTAATCTATTATGTCATGCTTATAACACTGTTATGTAGCCCTTATGACAGACTACATGAGACTATGTAGGACTTGATTACCCACAGTCCAAGACAGTCATCTGTGACCATGGGTGATGACTCACTCAAAGTAAACAGCGTAGACGTTGGCCACGGCGAAGAGAGAGCTGTTCTTGAAGGAGTGTGAGGAGAAGGTATCGTTGGAGGAGTCCCACAGGCAGCGGCTCCCGATGCGCATGTTCTGGTCACTGAGCTGTCCGATGCTGATCAGAACAATGATCTTATAACGGGGAACCATCAGATCCTTCACCCTGGCTTTGATCACCTACAGGACAAGGAAGAGTCACAGACTGAAAGGGAAAAGGGAACTCTAGCAGCTATTTAAATCTCAGCCGGACTATTTTTGGCAAGCGGGTGTTTTTTGTGGCATGACTGTGGCCATATACACTGTAAGGTGTATCAGAGAGCTGTTGATTAAGCTATTTCTATGTTAAGATCAACCATACATGACAATAAAAAAACTCCATGGAAATTCAAGCCAAAAGATGCAAGACTGGTACCTGACAATTTGTTAAGACAACTTGTCATAATTGTTTTATTTTACCAGGCAAGTCAGTTAACAACAAATTCCTATTTACAATGACGGCCTAGGAACAGTGGGTTAACTGCCTTGTTCAGGGGCAGAACGACAGATTTTGACCTTGTCTGGGATTCGATCTAGCAACCTTTCGGTTACTGGCCCAACGCTCTATCCACTAGGCAACCTGCCGCCCCATGGTAGGGCAACGATTTTAGCTTTTGCTACGATATGACCATAGGAGTTGGCAAGATAGCAGATCTGGCTAGGGCAATGATATAGGGGTTGGTGAATGTAGAAGCAGTCTAGCATCTAGGCTACCAGTTACCCCAAATTGTACCGATACCACTCTTGTCTGAAATAATAACAAAATAAAAAACTCACTAATAATTTAATGAGTTCCTCTGCATAAGCAAAGGCATTATTTAATGACAATCAATATTACCTCGGATATGGTCTTTGTCATCTGCCGACAGAGCTCAGCTTCATACTTCTCTTCTTGCAGGTAACTGTCGAGCACATCCTTCAGGATGTCATTGACCGTGAGAACAGGGAAGCGTCTATGTGGTGCTATTCAAAGGGGGGGGCATAATGTTTCATACACTGTTACACTAATTCCATGTAGTTACTGAGTAATAACCACAATGGAATTAGTCAATTATAATCCAAGTAGCTTCCAGGCTTCCTCACCGAGTGATGAACGAGACATCAAATTATGGTAACGTAAGGCTATAGTAACCCAACTAACCACTCCTTCAAATGGGAATGTCATTATTAGCCTGATCCCAGGTCTGTTTGTGCTATCTTGCCAACTCCTATGGTCATTGTCATGCCGAACAGAGACAGATCTGGGACCAGGTTAGCACTGGTTAACATGTGGTGAAAATAAAGGCCTCACCCAATTGGAAGGTGTTCTCCATCTGTACTGCGGGTCGAGGGTTATCGTCATGGTGACCAGGCTCATCGATATAGGATACGGTGCTTATAGAACTGCAAGTCAAGATAGATACGTATTCAGATACAGTGGAAGAACGTCAAAAGGTCTGTGTTTGAGAAGTTGTCCTCAACCACTGATAGAGGGTCAGATAGTTTTCCCTCTCCCTAACGGTTGTATTAGGTTAGGATTGGGAGTAGGGCATCTACTGATCTGATCCTAGATCTGTGGCTAGGGCAACTTCTACCTCATGAATTTTAATGCAACTTTAATATCATGAGGAAAAATCTCCCATCAGAGAAAATAGAATAACTAATTGATCTGGATAAATAAAAGAAATAGAAAATTCTTCAATAGTTTGTGCTAGATGCTTAACTTCAAAAGAGTACTCACTCCTTGATCTTGCCCCCTGTTTCCTTGGCTCTGACATCATGGCTGCCAAGGGATGACACACTACCTCTCTTCTTCAGAAGACGAGCTGCCTTTTCTTTAGCTAAATCAGACATTACTCTGCCTGTTGTCTAGCTACTCATAAGGGGGAAGCTTTGTATTAGGCACCTAAGCACATTCAAGGCTAAAATTATTTGTGTATCATATAGTGTGGTTGATGGTAACCATGTCAACACAAACAGATAAATAATAACACATACAAGACATTTATCAGTTCCAACTAAGTAAACAGTATAGTAGCTATAGGCTTAAATTAGCCATTAGGAGAATTCAGTCTCCTGATAGAATGTGTGTAATGCAGAATGCACTGAACAGGGCAATATAGACCTACTGTTGTGCCGACTTGGAAAATGGTTTCTCCCAAAATGGGCAAACTTGTAAGACAGTAAGACAACTGATCAAGGAGTGTATTCATTATGACTTGCAAAGGAAACCGTTTAGTGTCATTCAGGGTGTGTTCGTAAATTCAATCTGGAGTGCCAGAAAGCACTCAGAGTGCTCTGGGCGTTCGTAAATTCAGAGTGTTTTCATATTGTCCGTTTGTAATTTAAGAGCGTTTCTCTCTCGGAGTGTTCAGAGCGCACACTGGACGCTTGATCCGAGCTACTTCCAGACACGAATGAAAGAACACTTAACTCTGACCATTTTACTTGCCCTAACAGAGCTGGTTAGGCTGTTTTCATGTTATCCAGAGCGCCGGTGACTGTAACTGTGCTGCTTGCAACAATGATTAGTTACGCGCTTTTTTGCCGACGTTTAACACCGGCCATATTCAACAGGGGGTCGTAAATTCGTCAGCGCTCTGGCACACTCAGACGAGAGTGCTCTGAAATCGGAGTAGATAGCCAGAGTGATTTTACGAACAGTTATAAACCAAATGGAAGCAAGGAGAACAAACGAACCGAAACGGGGAGGGACCTACCCGAATTTGTCCAATATAAACTCTCGTTTTTGTTGCAAAACGTGTTCCGTTTTGGCGTAAACGGTTTTTGTTACAAAACGTTTTGAACATAATGTATTTTTTGCAACATAATCTGCGTTATGAATACACCCCAAGCGCAACAGTTCACCCTTTAGCCCAGCTACACAGACAGCAGCAGAATGTTGCAACCTGTGTATTCCAAAGTTCTACAAGCAGAAACATTGAAACATTTTTGTTCAGCTGAAAATAACAACACTCTTACCTATTCAGAATTCACAAGTCAAAGCAGAAACATTGTAGCGATCCAGCGCATTGTGTTGTCCTGACAACCGTCCGTTTTGGAGGAGGGGTTTCCTATCCTGCACCAACTGCATTCATCGGGTTTTTAAAAGGACTCTGTACCGTTTGGCGCGCGCAATACAACTGACAACAACAACAACGCAATGCACATTCAATAGACTATCCAAAAGAGTAGTGTATATTCATCTGCGCCTGTAACATTGGAACATGTACCAAATAATAATAAAGACATCCATTTTCATTTCCAATATTCTCCAATTCTTTATTACCAAGTAAAACAGGTATTACATTATATTAACTTTTTATATATTTACTCTTAAAATCTTTGGATGGGAAATGTACATGGTATGTTTGCATATTCAGTGTCCTATGCAGTGAATAAAATACTGACAGAAAAAACGTTTATTTGTGAATACTTTTTAAAGGGCCAGTAAGGCTCAAACAAATAAATTAAATATTGCAACCAGGACAAAAAAACTAAAAGTTGAAATACATTTACCATAGTTATTGATAATATCAAGGATTAAAAAGGCTCTTTTGTCATTGGTCGCGACTCATTTTGAATATACTGATTTGGAAATAAGTAACAATAACGTGAGGTAATTCTATTACCAATTGTCATAAAGTGAAAATAATACACTAACATTATTTCTCCTTGAGATGGGCAGGAGCAAAACAATTACAGTTACACAAATGTATTTGTTGTTGGTGTGCAAGTCGGGAGGAAACCTAGGAGGACGTTACTTGCAATAGTATCGTGGAAGTTTGATAATGTTGTTGTGGATTCATGCCAAAGGTCAAAGGTTTAAAGGTTAAATCTTCAGGTGAAAGGTCAAACACAATGACATGACTAGAAGTTACAGTAAAAACAATCACATAGTACACGTACTATAACAGACGTAGGTCTGAATGAACCTGGTTACATTAGACTGAACGCTACACTCACTACTGTTTTCTTTACCCAGTCTAGGTCAGAATAGCATTGGATTAGGAGGGGAGGGGGGACTCTTTTGTGTGCTGCTGGACATCCTAAATGTCTTGAAATAAATGAACTAGCATTGTAGAGTAAAAAAAGGTTTAAAAAAAACAAACAGTTGAGTAACGCAGATTGGGACAGTCAGTATATTACAAGAAATCCGCGTTAGAAATAAAACAAAACAAAACAGTGTTCTGTAATGTATTGTAAAGGCTATCACCAACCATATAACATATATCTGATTTGACAAACACAGAATCACCCATATATCCAAAGGGATATATGAAGAAGCTTCTTTCATATTTACACTTTTTTTTACAAATAGATTTTCAATATACTGCAATTAGAAAATGATAAAACAACTATTAACTCCACATGGTGGAAAAACAAGAAACATAACATTAGGGGATTCCGTTGAATATTCATTGTTATTCTATTTTAGATAAATCATTCTTGAAGCACTTTTCCATCTTCTTTGATGTCCCCCAGTTATACTTCCCAGCGGGCAAAACTGGTTGAAATTACCTCATAAAGACCTACTTCTAACCAGTAATTGATGTAATTCTAGCATTTACATTTTAGTCATTTATCAGACCCTCTTATCCAGAGCGACTTTACAGGAGCAATTAGGGTTAAGTGCCTTGCTCAAGGGCACATCTGCAGATTTTCCACCTAGTTGACTTGGGATTCAAAACAGTGACCTTTCAGTTACTGGCCCAACACTCTTAACCGCTAAGCCACCTGCCACCCTAACCAGTTGTAATGATGTCATTTCAACCAGTTATTCTTGATTAGGACTCCTGGACACAACAACTCTAAGGGACAAACAGAATTCAGAAATAAATGTAATCTGGTCCAAGGCAACTCTGCTATTCAACCTGTAAGGTCATCTGCTTTGTTTTTGTCATCCACAAATCAGGAAAACAATATGAACCATTACATTACATTACATGAACCACTTGACCTCCCAGCAAAACACAACCACCACATACATAATAACGCTGTCTGTACGTTAACTCCAAGTTGTGGGCCTCAACGTGCTGGTGCAGTACAAGCTGGTACCATATCAGTTGAATCAACCCAATAAATAAAAGAAAAACATCAAAATGTCATCCTAACCCTGCAAGTGGAGTTCTGGTCATAATCAATTGTTATGTCATAATCAATTGTTCTTGTCATAATCAATTGTTCTTGTCATAATCAATTGTTCTTGTCATAATCAATTGAATTATCAATGAATGACAACAGTGTCTATCTATTCACATAAATCTGTCCAGTGCATCTTCCATCCATCACCCATTCACATAGAATTCTTCTCACAGATAAGGCTGGATTATTGTATGTGCTGCCAATGATAATTGACTTTGCTAAACTGGAGTAAATGTGTCGAATCCATTATCTTTCATTATGATTTCTAAACGTTTTATTGATTAGGATGCCCAATAGCCGACGCCAATGGTGACAGCTAGTCTTACTGGGGTCCGACACATAACGGAAACATTACAGACAAAAGATTTTACAATTGACCTCATCAACCCTCAAGGTGCACAAAACGAGAAGAAAAAGGGTGACTACTTGCATAAACTCCAACAGTGCGACTACTGTATTTGAGTGTATTAAAACATAAAGCAATACCCTGGTGAACCCTGGTGGACGGTGCGTATTACATCACATCCTGTTGTTGCTGCTATGTCATCAGTTACCCCTCCCTGCTCAAGCGTTAGGTTTCAGACGTTTCTCAGTTGGTAACTTGTATCGAATGAAGAATCCATAAAAAGTCTCTCATCATCCTCACAGTCAAAAGCCATCGTATGGTTGAAAGGGTTCCATTTTACAACAGTGGTGACTAGTTGTCCGCTAGATATTTCCCTGTAACGGAAACACAAGCAGAGTATTCAGTCAGGGGAATTCCAACTGTTTGCTATTGCCAAAGTGTTGTCGTCTTGCTTTGTTTTCATGGTCAGGCAACAACGTCACATTCAGGGTTAGAATCAATACAATTTCTGTTCAGTTTCAAACGGGGCCCAAGATCCCAGAACGTGTGACAATGACCATGGAAGTAGGCAAGACAGCACAAACCGATCTGGGTCCAGGCTAGTATTTTCATGCTTCCCTCACACACAGACACTGACCTGCTGCAAATCTCTTTTTGACCAGCGAGAGCCTGTAGCCAGTCCCCACCAGCTGGATGTCACAGCCTGACAGAGTGCTGCCCTCGCTGGTGAACTGCACCGCCAACTGGGACGGCTTACTGGGACCCTCTGTCAACTGGAACCTACCCAGTAGAGCCCCCACTCCTATAGGAGAGAGAATAATGATGATGTTGACGGTGATGAAGATTACGACAAAGTTGAGGCAGATGATAACAAAGATGATGAGGAGAAAAAGGAGGAAGCGGAGGAAGACAGGAGAGGAGGAAGAGGAGGAAGACAGGACAGGAGAAGGAAGATGAGGAGAAAGAGGAAGAATGAGAAGAGAAAGAGGGAGGAGAGGAGAAATAGGAGGAAGGAGAGGAGAAAGAGGAGGAAGGAGAGGAGAGTAGGAAGATGAGAAAGAGGAAGAATGAGAGGAGGAAGTGTAGGAAGACAGGAGAGGAGAAAGAGGAGAAAGAGAAGGAGAAAGATGAGGAAGACAGGAGAGGAAGAAGAGGAAGAAAGACAGGAGAAAGAGGAGGAAGACAGGACAGGAGAAGGAGGAAGATGAGGAGAAAGAGGAAGAATGAGAAGAGAAAGAGGGAGGAGAGGAGAAATAGGAGGAAGACAGGTAGAATAGGAGAAAGAGGAGGAAGGAGAGGAGAAAGAGGAGGAAGACAGGACAGGAGAAAGAGGAAGACATGAGAGGAGAAAGATGAGGAGAAAGAGGAAGAATGAGAAGAGAAAGAGGAGGAAGGAGAGGAGAAATAGGAGGACGACAGGTAGAGGAGGAAGGAGAGGAGAAAGAGGAGGAAGTGAAAGCGGAAAAGTGAAAGCGGAAGAGAAAGATCACCTACCTCCATTTTCAGACCTTTGGGAAAGGCTTGATATCTTCCATAGAATGTTCTGCTGTTCTGGGTTCCTTCCAGAGAAAATTAAATAAAGTTATAGTTGCCTTGATTATTTTAGTGACACTAACCTGGATAAATACACTGTAAATGTACAATTCTAAGATTAAATACATTTAAAAACAGTCAGCAATTCATTATCCTCACCAGGTGGCAGTGGGGATCATGGCTTGGAGTTTGGCCACGCCCCCGTCCACAGGGACCAGGAAGTGGATGTTGTGGAGGGGGGAGGGGGCTGCGGCCATGGCCTCCATGTTGTATTTGTAGTCTATTCTGAGGTCTGTGCTGGTGGTGTCGCCACGCCAACTCAGCGCCAGGTTCAGGGGAGTAGACTGGATCCCCTCAGCTGCTACCTAAGACACACACACACACACACACACACAAGCACACACACACACACACACATGTGTAAACACGCATAAGCATACACACACACATACGTAAGCACGCACTTCATTGCATTTGTTTAACAATTACATTCCATTGTGACTCTACAGTATACACTGTATGGAATTACATTCCATTGTGACTCTACAGTATACACTGTATGGAATTACATTCCATTGTGACTCTACAGTATACACTGTATGGAATTACATTCCATTGTGACTCTACAGTATACACTGTATGGAATTACATTCCATTGTGACTCTACAGTATACACTGTATGGAATTACATTCCATTGTGACTATACAGTATGCACTGTATGGAATTACATTCCATTGTGACTATACAGTATGCACTGTATGGAATTACATTCCATTGTGACTATACAGTATGCAATGTATGGAATTACATGTAATAATGTGTACTACGCAGACGGTCTCACCTGATATTTGATCATGTCCACATTGTAGTAGGTTGCTTGAGGCTTCTGGTCAGCCACTCTCCTCAGATGACTCATCAGGTTTGGCATATTTACCCAGAACTCCTTGGTGTCCACATTGGACATGGTGGTGTCACTAAAAACAAATACATGACATGGGCATTTTGGGTTTACTGATGGTGCAATATTACAATGACTGATTCAGGTACAGTGCCTTGCGAAAGTATTCGGCCCCGTTGAACTTTGCGACCTTTTGCCACATTTCAGGCTTCAAACATAAAGATATAAAACTGTATTTTTTTGTGAAGAATCAACAACAAGTGGGACACAATCATGAAGTGGAACGACATTTATTGGATATTTCAAACTTTTTTAACAAATCAAAAACTGAAAAATTGGGCCTGCAAAATTATTCAGCCCCCTTAAGTTAATACTTTGTAGCGCCACCTTTTGCTGCGATTACAGCTGTAAGTCGCTTGGGGTATGTCTATCAGTTTTGCACATCGAGAGACTGACACTTTTTCCCATTCCTCCTTGCAAAACAGCTCGAGCTCAGTGAGGTTGGATGGAGAGTATTTGTGAACGGTAGTTTTCAGTTCTTTCCACAGATTCTCGATTGGATTCAGGTCTGGACTTTGACTTGGCCATTCTAACACCTGAATATGTTTATTTTTGAACCATTCCATTGTAGATTTTGCTTTATGTTTTGGATCATTGTCTTGTTGGAAGACAAATCTCCATCCCAGTCTCAGGTCTTTTGCAGACTCCATCAGGTTTTCTTCCAGAATGGTCCTGTATTTGGCTCCATCCATCTTCCCATCAATTTTAACCATCTTCCCTGTCCCTGCTGAAGAAAAGCAGGCCCAAACCATGATGCTGCCACCACCATGTTTGACAGTGGGGACAGTGTGTTCAGCTGTGTTGCTTTTACACCAAACATAACATTTTGCATTGTTGCCAAAAAGTTCAATTTTGGTTTCATCTGACCAGAGCACCTTCTTCCACATGTTTGGTGTGTCTCCCAGGTGGCTTGTGGCAAACTTTAAACAACACTTTTTATGGATATCTTTAAGAAATGGCTTTCTTGCCACTCTTCCATAAAGGCCAGATTTGTGCAATATACGACTGATTGTTGTCCTATGGACAGAGTCTCCCACCTCAGCTGTAGATCTCTGCAGTTCATCCAGAGTGATCATGGGCCTCTTGGCTGCATCTCTGATCAGTCTTCTCCTTGTATGAGCTGAAAGTTTAGAGGGACGGCCAGGTCTTGGTAGATTTGCAGTGGTCTGATGCTCCTTCCATTTCAATATTATCGCTTGCACAGTGCTCCTTGGGATGTTTAAAGCTTGGGAAATCTTTTTGTATCCAAATCCGGCTTTAAACTTCTTCACAACAGTATCTCGGACCTGCCTGGTGTGTTCCTTGTTCTTCATGATGCTCTCTGCGCTTTTAACGGACCTCTGAGACTATCACAGTGCAGGTGCATTTATACGGAGACTTGATTACACACAGGTGGATTGTATTTATCATCATTAGTCATTTAGGTCAACATTGGATCATTCAGAGATCCTCACTGAACTTCTGGAGAGAGTTTGCTGCACTGAAAGTAAAGGGGCTGAATAATTTTGCACGCCCAATTTTTCAGTTTTTGATTTGTTAAAAAAGTTTGAAATATCCAATAAATGTCGTTCCACTTCATGATTGTGTCCCACTTGTTGTTGATTCTTCACAAAAAAATACAGTTTTATATCTTTATGTTTGAAGCCTGAAATGTGGCAAAAGGTCGCAAAGTTCAAGGGGGCCGAATACTTTCGCAAGGCACTGTATATTATCACATTATCGTGTGAGTTTTCCAAGAATTTGTTTGGTGATCCTGGTAAGTGGTTTAACCAGGTTTCAAATCACAGGGATGTCTCTCCCTAACCAATGACAGGGGTGTCTCTCCCTAACCAATCACAGGGGTGTCTCTCCCTAACCAATCACAGGGGTGTCTCTCCCTAACAAATCACAGGGGTGTCTCTCCCTAACAAATCACAGGGGTGTCTCTCCCTAACCAATCTGCATGTCAGGCTGAACAACACATTTTCCTGTGACTACATTCATGATAAAGGACAGGCCTTATTGCTTAAATGTAATCATTAAAACATGTTGCTATTGGTCCTGTGAATGTCTACTATGTTTAGGGGAATCCAGCAAGAGTCAATGTGTAGCTCCAATCCTGGCCACTATGGGACATCGTTTGGAACATGCCCCAAAAAATTTAAATATGAATTCCTTGCCCCAAAACACAATATTGAGTCAGTGTACTGTATAATAAGCCTTACCAGCACAGCAGGTGTGGATTGGGGAGGACCTGCTCTAGCCGACAGTAGTTACTGATGCTGAAGGTGAGCACAGGGGCAGACGGATGGCTGGCAAAGTGCCTGGTGATGCCTGCTGGGAAAGACAGCACCATCTCCCCAGTGATCTTCACCACACACCTGGATCATGGAGAACAGAGCCAGCTCAGTGCTCAGAAACGGGTCAGTCAAAAAGAGAAAAACTACAGTACCCAGAATCCATAGGGGTGCCACAAACAATCTACATTTCCCACAGAAATATCCACAGAACAATATATTGCCTAGGCGCATTGCATTTCCCTGTGGGGACAACAAAAGGAGACAATACAGTTGGAAATTGAAATGAAATAGGCATACAGTAGTTGCAATATGATATATATCAACAATATCATAGCCATCTTACTTGTTGCATTTATTCTGATGAGGGTCGCTTTGCCGGCTGAAACATCATGTTGTCATGAATTTGCATTCACATCAGTATTAACTTTGATATAAATTTGACATCAATGTTGTTATTCATATCAGTATCAATATTTCTACTTGTGTTAGCATTAGCCTATCTTTGAGAGGAATAGCCTAGCATTGATAGGAATGCTAGCCTTACTTGCTGGGGTCGGCTCCTTTGAAGTAGGCGTTGATGGTCTCAGTGAAGGCAGCCGCCACGGGCAGAGTGTCCTGGGCTCCCATGGTCAGTGGGCTGGGTCCTCTGGAGCATCCTGACACACACACACACACACACACACACACACACACACACACACACACACACACACACACACACACACACACACACACACACACACACAGTTGATCATCACATAAAAGGCACTATCTCAGTAGTAATATCCCTTCCTGTGTCTGTAACGGCTACAGACATGTGGTCAGATGAGCAGACATGCGTAAGGGAGAGAGAAGGGAAGAGCATAGAAATGACAAGATAGAAGATTGGAGAGATCATAGATCATTGGAGATCATAGATAGCGAGACCAGAGAAACATGGACAGCCAGGGTAGTACATTACGATAGCCTCCATGCACTGGTACTGGGTCATGTTCATTAGGTACCAAACGGACTGAAAGGGACTACCTCTGAACTTGTCCAATAAGAAATGCTAGTTTTCCGTTTCCGTTGCAGAACGTTTTTCCCCCGCATTGTGCTCTAATAAATACGACCCTGATACGACTCACCTTCAAAAGACAAATAAAACCGGCCATGGTTGGCTGTTTTTCCTCTGTTCATGTGGAGAGAGGTAGAGAACTTGGAGGGAGGGAGAGGGGGATGAGAGGCAGGCAGGAGCAGAGGAACAGAAGAAGAGGAGAGGAGAGGTGGATGAGTTATTGGAGGTATAACCCCATCACAAGACAGAGGGCAAGGCCAGAGGGAGCATGATGGATGGATAGAAAGAAAGCATGCAGTCTTGTGGAGTCTGATTGGAACATTGGAGGTGTAGATGACTGTATGTTTAGCAGAGTGAAGATGACGGGGCGGCAGGTTAGAGCGTTGGGCCAGTAACCGAAAGGTTGCTGGATCGAATCCCGAGCTGACATGGTAAAAATATGTTGTTCTGCCCCTGAACAAGGCAGTGAACCCACTGTTCCCCAGTTGGCCGTCATTGTAAATAAGGAATTTGTTCTTAACTGACTTACCTAGTTAAATAAAAACACTTTAAAATATGACGAGGGAGGTGTGTGTAATCATCATACTAACCAGTTTGTCCCATTACTGCTGCTCCTTAATTTCTCTTACTCTTATCTGTATTCTCGTAAGTAAGCATTTTAGTGTAAGGTCTACACTTATTGTATTCAGCATTTCACTGTACACCTGTTGTATTCGGCGCATGTGACTAATAAAATTTGATTTGATTTAATGGTGAAGAAACCTGTTTCACAAAAGTCAAATGTGAGCATTCTACCATTGAATATGTTAACACCAGAGACATACACAGGTGAAGGAGGTGTTATGGAGGAGGGTAGTACCTGTAGTGGATATGTTGAGCTCTCTCCCCAGGGTGGGGGTGGAGGCTGCGCTCAGCAAGGTGATGGAGGAGGAACTCTCGGCTCGGGCCAGGGGGGCGAAGGGAGGGGGGCTGCCGGAGACTGGGGGGCTGAAGGGCCGAGCCTGGGGGAGGGGGGGGGGGGGGGGGGGGGGATATCAGTAGCCTGTTGCTGTACCAAACATTTTCCCAACACAATGTAATGTTAGCAGAGCAGCCGCAGTTAGGTTTAGTAGTATCTCTAACTTTGTGGAAATCAGTTGAAGAAAAACTAATAAGAGTCACAAGTCTAACATTCTAATAGTATCTATCACAAGTCTAACATTCTAATAGTATCTATCACAAGTTTAAAATTCTAATAGTGTCTATCACAAGTCTAAAATTCTAATAGTATCTATCACAAGTCTAAAATTCTAATAGTGTCTATCACAAG
This sequence comes from Oncorhynchus mykiss, assembly GCF_057628025.1. Classification (NCBI taxonomy): domain Eukaryota; kingdom Metazoa; phylum Chordata; class Actinopteri; order Salmoniformes; family Salmonidae; genus Oncorhynchus; species Oncorhynchus mykiss. The sequence continues at coordinate 34,135,778 of NC_143049.1, forward strand.
TCTAACATTCTAATAGTGTCTATCACAAGTCTAATATTCTAATAGTGTCTATCACAAGTCTAACAGTCTAATAGTGTCTATCACAAGTCTAACACATGTAAAAGAGTGCCATACCAGGTCTCCCATTGGTTTCCCAGGGGGCAGTTTGGGTCGAGAGGAGGGCCTTGTAGGAAGAGGGGGAGGGACTGGACTACCTCCTGACAGGGGCGTGGCAGGGCGAGGTGGAGAGGAGGGGCCTGTAAAAGGAAAAGGGAGGACCTGAGACCCCTATTGAGATTATGACCAGCCATGACCTCTAGATCCAATAGCAATTGTAATAGAGCGAATAACAAAAGTAATAGAGCGATGTCAACAAATTCCATTTTCACAATGATGGCATTACCCATTCTACTTGTATTGTATTTCTATGGTTTCCTAGAGTGGTAATCTACCCCTTGTATTTATATGTTTTCCTATGGTGGTAATCTACCCATTATATTTCTATGTTTTCCTACAGTGGTAATCTACCCATTGTATTTCTATGTACTCACCACTGCCTGGGCAGGGTCCGGGGGAAGACACCATGGGCCTGTAGGCGGGTGGGAGGAGGGGGGACGGCACGCCCCTGAAGCCCGGGGTCAGCACCAGGGGCCAGGACATAAAGTCAGGCTGCTCCTCCCTAAGGAACACCAGAGGGGAAGGGATGCCTGCCCGAAGGGAGCGCTCCGCAGGCAGGGGGGGAGGGATGGGACTGGTAGGGGCAGGGGAGTATTCCAGTGGGGCAGCAGGGGTATAGGGAGCATGGGAGTACTCCAGTATCTCATCATCATCCAAAAACAGACTAGGATTGATGGCGATGCACGGTGGGGAGTCTGGGGGCAAGAAGTCTGGAGGCAGGGGGGGAACGGGTTCATTTGGAGGGGGAATGGAGATGATGGAGATGGGCGAGTCGGGGGGAGAGGAAAAGGGCGGCGGGGAGGGGGGAGGCTCATCCGGAGGAGGGCCCGGGGAGAGGCAGGGGGAGTCTGGGGTGGAAGAGAGGGAGTTGGGCGAGTCAGGAGGAGGATAGGCAGGGGGCGGAGGCGGGGCCGGTTCTTCTGGTGGGGGTGGTCTCTCACTGTTGAAGCTGACCCATCGGGGCGAGGCCCTGCCCTCATTGATCCGGCAGGATTCCATGGGGCCGAACACATCTTCCAGGTCAGTTACGGGGGAACCTCTGTATGAGGCTGGGGATTGGACGTTCAGGTAGATGGGGGCGGGGCTTGAGACTATTCTCCCATTGTGTAAATCAACTGTCGGAAAATAAAAGTTCAGAGATCTTCCTGAGTTCACTTCTATCAATGCTGTCCAAAGAACAATGGCAAGTGTGCACGAGGCATGGGAATATGGAAGATGATTCATGCCAAAACAAATACAAATAAAACCATTGAAGTTTTGGCATGAATCTGCTTCCATATGGGAATTATGGTTACTAGCAAAATAATATTACCGGAAGAATCAGACGAAGAATAGCCTTGACTAGCTGCTTGGATGTTCTTGGGAGGAAGTGGAGGAGGAGCTACAAAGAGAGTGACACTGTTATATAATGTTGCCGGAGGGGATTGCTGTTGTTTTACGGGCTCCTAACCAAATGTGCTATTTTGTTGTTTTTTCACATTGTTTGTAACTAATTTTGTACATAATGTTGCTGCTGCCGTCTCTTGTGACCGAAAAGAGCTTCTGGATATCAGAATAGCGATTACTCCCTTCAAACTGGACAAATATTTTTTATTTAATGAGTCCGACGCGAAGGATTGCTATATATATATGTATATATATTGCTTTGTCAAGACAAGGCCCAAATCCCCGTCATCAGCATGAAGATGGTGATGTTGTACCCACAGCGTCTATTAAAACATTCCCCAACCAGAAACCGTGGATTGATGGCAGCATTCGCGCAAAACTGAAAGTGCGAACAACTGCTTTTAATCAGGGCAAGGTGACTGGAAACATGACCGAATACAAACAGTGTAGCTATTCCCTCTGCAAGGCAATCAAACAAGCTAAGTGTCAGTACAGAGACAAAGTGGAGTCGCAATTCAACGGCTCAGACACAAGAGGTATGTGGCAGGGTCTACAGTCAATCACAGACTACAAAAGGAAAACCAGCCCCGTCGCAGACCACGATGTCTTGCTCCCAGACAAACTAAACAACTTATTTTCTCGCTTTGAGGACATTACAGTGCCACTGACACAACCTGCTACCAAAACCTGCAGGCTCTCCTTCACTGCAGCCAATGTGAGTAAAACATTTAAATGTTTTAACCATCGCAAGGCTGCAGGCCCAGACGGCATCCCTAGCCACATCCTCAAGAGCATGCGCAGACGAGCTGGCTGGTGTGTTTACGGACATATTCAATCAATCCCTATCCCAGTCTGCTGTTCCCACATGCTTCAAGAGGCCCACCATTGTTCATGTTCCCAAGAAAGCTAAGGTAACTGAGCTAAATGACTACTGCCCTGTAGCACTCACTTCCGTCATCATGAAGTGCTTTGAGAGACTAGTCAAGGACCATATCACCTCCACCCTACCTGACACCCTAGACCCACTCCAATTTGCTTACCGCCCGAATAGGTCCACAGACGACGCAATCGCAATCACACTGCACACTGCTCTAACCCATCTGGACAAGAGGAATACCTATGTAAGAATGCTGTTCATCGATTACAGCTCAGCATTTAACACCATAGTACCCTCCAAATCGTAATTAAGCTCGAGACCCTGGGTCTCGACCCCGCCCTGTGCAACCGTGTCCTGGACTTCCTGACGGGTCGCCACCAGGTGGTGAGGGTAGGTAACAACATCTCCACCCCGCTGATCCTCAACACTGGGGCCCCACAAGGGTGCATTCTCAGCCCTCTCCTGTACTCCCTGTTCACCCAACTCAATCATCAAGTTTGCAGACGACACTACAGTGGTAGGCTTGATTACCAACAATGACGAGATGGCCTACAGGGAGGAGGTGAGGGCCCTCGGATTGTGGTGTCAGGAAAATAACCTCACACTCAATGTCAACAAAACAAAGGAGGTGATCGTGGACTTCAGGAAACAGCAGAGGGAGCAGCCCCCTATCCACATTGACGGGACAGTAGTGGAGAGGGTGGAAAGTTTTAAGTTCCTCGGCGTACACATCACGGACAAACTGAAATGGTCCACTCACACAGACAGCGTGGTGAAGAACCTCAGGAGGCTGAAGAAATTCGGCTCGTCACCAAAAACACTCACAAACTTTTACAGATGCACAATTGAGAGCATCCTGTCGGGCTGTATCACCGCCTGGTACGGCAACTGCTCCTCCCATAACCGTAAGGCTCTCCAGAGGGTAGTGAGGTATGCACAACGCATCACCGGGGGCAAACCTACACAACCCGATGTCACAGGAAGGCCATAAAGATCATCAAGGACAACAACCACCCGAGCCACTACCTGTTCACCCCACTATCATCCAGAAGGCGAGGTCAGTACAGGTGCATCAAAGCTGTGACCGAGAAACTGAAAAACAGCTTCTATCTCAAGGCCATCAGACTGTTAAACAGCCACCACTAACATTGAGTGGTTGCTGCCAACATACTGACTCAACTCTAGCCACTTTAATAATGGAAAAATGTATGTAATAAATGTATCACTAGCCACTTTAAACAATGCCACTTTATATAATGTTTACATACCCTACATTACTCATCTCATATGTATATACTGAACTCTATACCATCTACTGCATCTTGCCATCTTGATGTAATTAAATGTATCACTAGCCACTTTAAACAATGCCACTTTATATAATTTTTTCATACCCTACATTACTCATCTCATATGTATATACTGTACTCTATACCATCTGCATGCATCTCATTCATATATCATTCATACATGCATCACTCATTCATATATTTTTATGTAAATATTCTTATTGATTCCTTTACACTTGTGTGTATAAGGTAGTTGTTGTGAAATTGTTAGGTTAGATTACTTGTAGATATTACTGCATGGTCGGAACTAGAAGCACAAGCATTTTGCTACACTCGCATTAACATCTGCTAACCATCTGTATGTGACAAATAACATTTGATTTGATTTGATTTGAAGAAAAGACAGAGGAAAAGGGGGAGGAAGATGGGGAGGAAGATGGGGTGCCGACGAATAGGTAAACCACCAGGTCCCTATTATTATTATTATTGAGGATGTATGTAGCAGGAGGACTCGTCATTTCCGGTCACAACTTGCAGAATTGTTTCCGTGTTGCTGTGCGTTTTGTTGCCAACCTTACTTTGCTACCTGACAACTTTACGTTTTTTTTACTTTTTAATTACCGTTTATATTTTGTCATTTTTCCCCCACTCAACTTTTTTTCATTCAACTTTTTCACTCCGGATGCTTTATCTGGACGTGGTTCGTCAGGACCTCCAACAGCCGAAGCTAAGTAGTAACATTAACATGATGCCTTCTAATTGCAGTCGCTGTACTCATAATATACAGGAGAATGATCGCCTTACGGCGAGGATAGCTGTGCTTCAAGCCCAGCTTCAGACGCAATCGTTAGGCAAGGGTAATTTCAGTGTAGGAAAGGATGAAACAGCATCTGTGCCACCAGTAAGTACAGATAGTAACGTTAGTATAAATCCCCTCGCACGGTCCCCGCAGCCGGACAACTTTCTCATGGCTTCTGGAGGGAAATGCTGTAGGAATGCTCAACCTGTCATGTACTGTCATGTTGTGTCTTGTCTCTGTCCTTTCCCTTCACCCTGTCTCCCTCTGCTGGTCGTTGTTAGGTTACCTTTTCTCCCCCTCTTTCCCCCAGCTGTGCCTTGTCTCCTCCTAACCACCTCGTCACCCCTTTTCCCACCTGTTCCCTTTTTTCCCTCTGATTAGTCCCCTATATCTCTCTCTGTTTTTGTTCCTGTCCTTGTCGGATTCTTGTTTGTTGTGTTTCATGCCTGAACCAGACTGTCGTCATGTTTGCTGTAACCTTGTCTTGTCCTGTCGGAATCTGCCGGTCCGTCTGAGCCTACCTATGTTTGGTAATTAAAGAAGCTCTGTCTAAGTTAATTCGCTTTTGGGTCCTCATTCACGCACCGTAACACAACCAGTGTCGCTCATTCAGCCGACAGAAACGTTCAACCGGTTTTCCCCATTAAGCAGCGAGTCGGAGTCTGAGGTCGAGCCTTCTCTTGTCTCTACTCCTCCCGTTACGGGGTCTGAGACGCTGAAGCTTCCCACCATTAACTATGACAAATTGAAAACCCTAGTCATTGGCGACTCCATTACCCGCAGTATTAGACTTAAAAAGATTCATCCAGCGATCATACACTGTTTACCAGGGTGCAGGGCTAACGACGTTAAGGCTAATCTGAAGATGGTGCTGACTAAAGCTAAAACTGGTGAGTGTAGAGAGTATAGAGATATTTGCTATCCACGTCGGCACCAACAATGTTAGGATGAAACAGTCAGAGGTCACCAAGCGCAACATAGCTTCAGCATGTAAATCAGCTAGAAAGATGTGTCGGCATCGAGTAATTGTCTCTGGCCCCCACCCAGTTAGGGGGAGTGATGAGCTCTACAGCAGAGTCTCACAACTCAATCGCTGGTTGAAAACTGTTTTCTGCCCCTCCCAAAATACAGAATTTGTAGATAATTGGCCCTCTTTCTGGGACTCACCCACAAACAGGACCAAGCCTGGTCTGCTGAGGAGTGACGGCCTCCATCCTAGCTGAAGGGGTGCTCTCATCTTATCTACCAACATAGACCAACATCTAACTCCTCTAGCTCCACAATGAAATTGGGTGCAGGCCAGGCAGCAGGCTGTTAGCCAGCCTGCCAGCATAGTGGAGTCTGCCACTAGCACAGTCAGTGTAGTCAGCTCAGCTATCACCATTGAGACCGTGTCTGTGCCTCGACCTAGGTCCCAAAAGATAGAATTTGTAGATAATTGGCCCTCTTTCTGGGACTCACCCACAAACAGGACCAAGCCTGACCTGCTGAGGAGTGACGGACTCCATCCTAGCTGGAGGGGTGCTCTCATTTTATCTACCAACATAGACAGGGCTCTAACTCCTCTAGCTCCACAATGAAATAGGGTGCAGGCCAGGCAGCAGGCTGTTTGTCAGCCTGCCAGCTTAGTGCCACTATCACAGTCAGTGTAGTCAGCTCAGCTATCCCCATTGAGACGTGTCTGTGCCTCGACCTAGGTTGGGCAAAACTAAACATGGCGGTGTTCGCCTTAGCAATCTCACTAGGATAAAGACCTCCTCCATTCCTGCCATTATTGAAAGAGATCGTGATACCTCACATCTCAAAATAGGGCTACTTAATGTTAGATCCCTCACTTCAAAGGCAGTTATAGTCAATGAACTAATCACTGATCATAATCTTGATGTGATTGGCCTGCCTGAAACATGGCTTAAACCTGATGAATATACTGTGTTAAATGAGGCCTCACCTCCTGGTTACACTAGTGGCCATATCCCCCGTGCATCCCGCAAACATTTGCGGGATGTTGCTAACATTTACGATAGCAAATTTCAATTTACAAAAAAAAGAAGAAGACGTTCTTGTCTTTTGAGCTTCTAGTCATGAAATCTATGCAGCCTACTCAATCACTCTTTATAGCTACTGTGTACAGGCCTCCTGGGCCTCTAGTGGCCATATCCCCCGTGCATCCCGCAAACATTTGCGGGATGTTGCTAACATTTACGATAGCAAATTTCAATTTACAAAAAAAAGAAGAAGACGTTCTTGTCTTTTGAGCTTCTAGTCATGAAATCTATGCAGCCTACTCAATCACTCTTTATAGCTACTGTGTACAGGCCTCCTGGGCCACTGAGTTCCCTGAATTGCTATCAGTCATAGCAGATAATATTCAAATTTTTGGTGATTTTAATATTCACATGGAAAAGTCCACAGACCCACTCCAAAAAGCTTTCGGAGCCATCATCGACTCAGTGGGTTTTGTCCAACATGTCTCTGGACCTACTCACTGTCACAGTCATACTCTGGACCTAGTTTTGTACCATGGAATAAATGTTGTGGACCTTAATGTTTTTCCTCATAATCCTATGAGGAACTATCGGACTATCTGACCACCATTTTATTACGTTTGCAATCGCAACAAATAATCTGCTCAGACCCCAACCAAGGAGCATCAAAAGTTGTTCTATAAATTCTCAGACAACACAAAGATTCCTTGATGCCCTTCCAGACCCTCTCTGCCTACCCAAGTACGTCAGAGGACAAAAATCAGTTAACCTGTTGAGTGTAGGGGGCAGTATTTTGATGTTTGGATGAAAAACGTACCCAAGTGAAACTGCCTATTTCTCAGGCTCAGAATCTAGAATATGCATATAATTGTCAGATTAGGATGGAAAACATTCTAAAGTTTTCAAAACTGTCAAAATATTGTCTGTGAGTATAACATAACTGATATTGCAGCCGAAAATCTAAGGAAAATCCAACAAGGAAGTGCCTAAGAGAAACTAATCTCCCTATTCCATTGCATGCCTTCCCTCCATTTAAAGGGATATCATCCAGATTCCTTTCTCTATGGCTTCCACATGGTGTGAACAGTCTTTAGACATAGTTTCAGGCTTTTATTCTGAAAAATGAGCGAGAACGATCACATTGTGTCAGTGGATGGCTGGGTGCCAGCAGAGTTTTGCATGTGCAACAGCTTGGAGCAGACATTTTCTCTCTCTCTCATATTGAAAAAGCTACGGTCCGATTGAAATATTATCGATTATTTATTGTAAATACAACCTGAGGGTTGATTATAAAAAACATTTGACATGTTTCTACTAACTTTACGGATAGAATTTGGAATTTTCATCTGCCCCGTCGTGACCGCTCGAGCCTGTGGATTTCTGAACAAAACGCGCCAACCAAATGGAGGTATATTGGATATAAAAATAATCTTTATGGAACAAAAGGAACATTTATTGTGTAACTGGGAGTCTCGTGAGTGCAAACATCCGAAGATCATCAAAAGTAAGCGATTCATTTTATTGCTTTTCTGACTTTCGTGACCAATCTACTTTGCTGCTAGCTGTTTGTAATGTTGTCTGCTGAGAGAGATGTCCTAACATAAAACACTTGGATAGCTTTTGCTGTAAAGATTTTTTGAAATCTGAAATCTGACAAGCTAAGCTGTGTTTTGCTATATTGCACTTGTGATTTCATGAAAATTAAATATTGTTAGTAATTTCATTTGAATTTGGCGCTCTGCAATTCAGCGGATGTTGACAAAAATTATCCCGCTAACAGGATGGGTGCGCCAAGAAGTTAACAACTTAACTGAGGAACTCAATTTAACCTTGCGCAATACCCTAGATGCAGTTGCACCCCTAAAAACTAAAAACATTTGTCATAAGAAACTAGCTCCCTGGTATACAGAAAATACCCAAGCTCTGAAGCAAGCTTCCAGAAAATTGGAACAGAAGTGGCGCCACTCCAAACTGGAAGTTTTCCGACCAGCTTGGAAAGACAGTACCGTGCAGTATCGAAGAGCCCTCACTGCTGCTACACCAAACTGGAAGTCTTCCGACTAGCTTGGAAAGACAGTACCGTGCAGTATCGAAGAGCCCTCACTGCTGCTCGATCATCCTATTTTTCCAAATTAATTGAGGAAAATAAGAACAATCCGAAATTTATTTTTGATACTGTCGCAAAGGTGACTAAAAAGCAGCATTCCCCAAGTGAGGATGGCTTTAAATTCATGAACTTCTTTGAAGAAAAGATAATGATCATTAGAAAGCAAATTACGGACTCCTCTTTAAATCTGCGTATTCCTCCAAAGCTCAGTTGTCCTGAGTCTGCACAATTCTGGCAGGACCTAGGATCAAGAGAGACACTCAAGTGTTTTAGTACTATATCTCTTGACACAATGATGAAAATAATCATGGCCTCTAAACCTTCAAGCTGCATACTGGACCCTATTCCAACTAAACTACTGAAAGAGCTGCTTCCTGTGCTTGGCCCTCCTATGTTGAACATAATAAACGGCTCTCTATCCGCCGGATGTGTACCAAACTCACTAAAAGTGGCAGTAATAAAGCCTCTCTTGAAAAAGCCAAACCTTGACCAAGAAAATATAAAAAAGTATCGGCCTATATCAAATCTTCTATTCCTCTCAAATTTTGGGGAAAAAGCTGTTGCGCAGCAACTCACTGCCTTCCTGAAGACAAACAATGTATACGAAATGCTTCAGTCTGGTTTTAGACCCCATCATTGCACTGAGACTGCACTTGTGAAGGTGGTAAATTACCTTTTAATGGCGTCAGACCGAGGCTCTGCATCTGTCCTCGTGCTCCTAGACCTTAGTGCTGCTTTTGATACCATCGATCACCACATTCTTTTGGAGAGATTGGAAACCCAAATTGGTCTACACGGACACGTTCTGGCCTGGTTTAGATCTTATCTGTCGGAAAGATATCAGTTTGTCTCTGTGAATGGTTTGTCCTCTGACAAATCAACTGTAAATTTCGGTGTTCCTCAAGGTTCCGTTTTAGGACCACTATTGTTTTCACTATATATTTTACCTCTTGGGGATGTCATTCGAAAACATAATGTTAACTTTCACTGCTATGCGGATGACACACAGCTGTACATTTCAATGAAACATGGTGAAGCCCCAAAATTGCCCTTGCTAGAAGCCTGTGTTTCAGACATAAGGAAGTGGATGGCTGCAAACTTTCTACTTTTAAACTCGGACAAAACAGAGATGCTTGTTCTAGATCCCAAGACACTAAGAGATCTTCTGTTGAATCTGACAATTAATCTTGATGGTTGTACAGTCGTCTCAAATAAAACTGTGAAGTACCTCGGAGTTACTCTGTACCCTGATCTCTCTTTTGAAGACTGTTTCAAGGATAGCTTTTTTCCATCTACGTAACATTGCAAAAATCAGAAACTTTCTGTCCAAAAATGATGCAGAAAAAATAATCCATGAGTTTGTTACTTCTAGGTTAGACTACTGCAATGCTCTACTTTCCGGCTACCTGGATAAAGCACTAAATAAACTTCAGTTAGTGCTAAATACTGCTGCTAGAATCCTGACTAGAACCCCAAAATGTTATCATATTACTCCAGTGCTAGCCTCCCTACACTGGCTTCCTGTTAAGGCAAGGGCTGATTTCAAGGTTTTACTGCTAACCTACAAAGCATTACATGGGCTTGCTCCTACCTATCTCTCTGATTTGGTCCTGTCGCACATACCTACACGTATGCTACGGTCACAAGACGCAGGCCTCCTAATTGTCCCTAGAATTTCTAAGCAAACAGCTGGAGGCAGTGCTTTTTCCTATAGAGCTACATTTTTATGGAATGGTCTGCCTACCCATGTGAGAGACGCAGACTCGGTCTCAACCTTTAAGTCTTTACTGAAGACTCATCTCTTCAGTGGGTCATATGATTGAGTGTAGTCTGGCCCAGGAGTGTGAAGGTGAACGGAAAGGCTCTGGAGTAACGAACCACCCTTGCTGTCTCTGCCTGGCCGGTTCCCCTCTCTCCACTGGCATTCTCTGCCTCTAACCCTATTACAGGGGCTGAGTCACTGGCTTACTGGTGCTCTTTCATGCGTCCCTAGGAGGGGTGTGTCACTTGAGTGGGTTGAGTCAGTGACGTGATCTTCCTGTCTGGATTGGCACTCCCCCCTTGGGTTGTGCCGTGGCAGAGATCTTTGTGGGCTATACTCGGCCTTGTCTCAGGATGGTAAGTTGGTGGTTAAAGATATCCCTCTAGTGGTGTGGGGGCTGAGCTTTGGAAAAGTGGGTGGGGTTATATCCTTCCTGTTTGGCTCTGTCCAGGTGTATCATCGGATGGGACCACAGTGTCTCCTGACCCCTCCTGTCTCAGCCTCCAGTATTTTTGCTGCAGTAGTTTGTGTCGGGGGGCTATGGTCAGTTTGTTATATCTGGAGTACTTCTCCTGTCTTATCCGGTGTGCTGTGTGAATTTAAGTATGCTCTCTCTAATTCTCTCTTTCTCTCTTTCTTTCTTTCTCTCTCTCGGAGGACCTCAGCCCTAGGACCATGCCTCAGGACTACCTGGCATGATGACTCCTTTGCTGTCCCCAGTCCACCTGGCCATGCTGCTGCTCCAGTTTCAACAGTTCTGCCTGCGGCTATGGAACCCTGACCTGTTCACCGGACGTGCTACCTGTCCCAGACCTGCTGTTTTCAACTCTCTAGAGACAGCAGGAGCGGTAGAGATACTCTTAATGATCAGCTATGAAAAGCCAACTGACATTTACTCCTGAGGTGCTGACTTGCTGCACCCTCGACAACTACTGTGATTATTATTATTTGACCATGCTGGTCATTTATGAACATTTGAACATCTTGGCCATGTTCTGTTATAATCTCCACCCGGCACAGCCAGAAGAGGACTGGCCACCCCTCATAGCCTGGTTCCTCTTTAGATTTCTTCCTAGATTTTGGCCTTTCTAGGGAGTTTTTCCTAGCCACCGTGCTTCTACACCTGCATTACTTGCTGTTTGGGGTTTTAGGCTGGGTTTCTGTACAGCACTTTGAGATATCAGCTGATGTCAGAAGTGCTATATAAATACATTTGATTTGATTTTGATTTGATATTGGCCAACGTGCAATCCTTGGAAAACAAACCAGACAATCTACGATTAAGACTATCCAACCAACGGGACATTAAAAATATAAATATCTTATGTTTAACCGAGATGTGGCTGAAAAACGACATGGATAATATAGAGCTGGCTGGCTTCTCTGTGCATCGGCAGAACAGAGCAGCTACGTCTGGTAAGACGAGGGTGGGGTGTGTGTCTATTTGTCAATAACTGCTGGTGCGCGATGTCTAACATTAAAGAAGTCTTGACGTATTGCTTGGTAGAATACCTCATGATAAGCTGTAGATCATACGATCTACCTAGAGAGTTCTCGTATATATTATTCATAGCCATCTATTTACCACCACAATCCGATGCTGGAACAAAGACTGCACTCAACGAGCTGAATAAGGCCATAAGCAAACAAGAAAATGCTCATCCAGAAGTGGCGCTCCTAGTGGCCGGGGACTTCAATGCAGGAGAACTTTACTTAATTTCTACCAGCATGTCACATGTGCAACCAGAGGAAAAAAACTCTAGACCACCTTTACTCCACACACAGAGACACATACAAAGCTCTCCCTTGCGCTCCATTTGGCAAATTTGGCCATAACATAATTCTATCCTCCTGATTCCTGCTTACAAGCAAAAACTAAAGCAGGCAGTACCAGTGACTCGCTCAATACGGAAGTGATCAGATGACGCGGATGCTACGCTACAGGACTGTCTGGACTGTCACAGACAGGACTATCACAGACTGGACTATCACAGAATATGTTCCGGGATTTATCCAATGGCATTGAGGAGTATACCACCTCAGTCACCGGCTTCATCAATAAGTGCATCGACGACGACGTCCCCAAAGTGACTGTATGTACATTTCCCAACCAGAAGCCATGGATTACAGGCAACATCCGCACAGAGCTAAGGCTAGAACTGCCGCTTTCAAGGAGCGGAACACTATCCGGACGCTATTAAGAAATCCCGCTATGCCCTCAGACGAACCAGCAAACAGGCAAAGCATCAATACAGGACTAAGATTGAATCCTACTACATCGGCTCTGACGCTCGTCAGATGTAGCAAGGCTTAAAAAATATTACGGACTACAAAGGGAAACCCATCCGCGAGCTGCCCAGTGACGCGATCCTACCAGACGAGCTAAATGCCTTTTATAATTACTTCGAGGCAAGCAACACTGAAGCATGCATGAGAGCATCAGCTGTTCTGAATGACTGTGTGATCACGCTCTCCGTAGACGATGTGAGCAAGACCTTTAAACAGGTCAACATTCATAAAGCCGCGGGGCCTAACGGATTACCAAGATGCGTACTCAAACCATGTGCGGACTAACTGGCAAGTGTCTTCACTGATATTTTCAACATCTCCCTGACCGAGTCTGTAATACCTACATATTCAAACAGACCACCATAGTCCCTGTACACAAGAAAGCGAAGGTAACCTGCCTAAATGATTACCGCCCCGTAGCACTCACGTCAGTAGCCATGAAGTGCTTTGAAAAGCTGGTCATGGCTCACATCAACACCATCATGCCAGAAACCCTAGACCCACTCCAATTCGTATACCGCCCCAACAGATCCACAGATGACGCAATCTAAATCGCACTTCACACTGCCCTTTCCCACTTGGACAAAAGGAACACCTATGTGAGAATGCTGTTCATTGACTACAGCTCAGCGTTCAACATCATAGTGCCCACATCACTAAGCTAAGGAACCTGGGACTAAACACCACCCTCTGCAACTGGATCCTGGCAACAACTCATCTATCACGCTGATCCTTAACACTGGGGCCCCTCAGGGGTGCGTGCCTAGTCACCTCCTGTACTCCCTATTCACCCACGACTCCAACACCATTATTAAGTTTGCTGACGACACAACAGTGCTAGGCCAGATCACCGACAACGATGAGACAGTCTATAGGGAGGAGGTCAGAGACCTGGCCGTGTGGTGCCAGGACAACAACCTTTCCCTCAATGTGAGCAAGACAAAGGTGCTGAACGTAGACTATAGGAAAAGGAGGGCCGTACAGGCCCCCATTAACATCGATGGGGCTTAAAAGGAGAAGGTCGAGCGTTTCAAGATCCTTGGTGTCCACATCACCAACAAACTATCATGGTCCAAACACACCAAGACAGTTGTGAAGAGGGCAACACCTTTTCCCCCTCAGGAGACTGAAAGATTTGGCATGGGTCCCCAGATCCTCAAACAATCTATAGCTGCACCATTAAGAGCATCCTGACCGGTTGCATCACCGCCTGGTATGGCAACTGCTCGGCATCTGACCGTTAGGCGCTACAGAGCGTAGTGCGTACGGCCCAGTATATCACTGGGGCCAAGCTTCCTGCCATCCAGGACCTATATACTAGGTAGTGTCAGAGGGAGGCCCAAAAAATTGTCAAAGACTCCAGCCACCCTAGTCATAGACTGTTCTCCCTGCTACCGCACGGCAAGCGGTACAGGGGTGCCAAGTCTAGGACCAAATGGCTCCTTAATTATCAGCTTCTACCCCCAAGCCATAAGACTGCTGAACAATTAATAAAATGGCCACCTGGACTATTTACATTGAACCCCCCCCTTTGTTTATACACTGCTGCTACTAACGGTTTATTACCTATGCATAGTCACTTTACAAATGAACCTCGACTAACCTGTAACCCCGCACATTGACTCGGTACCGTGTTACTTTTCGATTTTTTTTTGTTTATTTAGTAAATATTTTCTTAACTCTATTTCATTGTTGGTTAAGGGTTGTAAGTGAGCATTTCACGGTAAAGTCTACACCTGTTGTATTCGGCGCATGTGACAAATACAATTCGATTTGATCAAACGACACTAGGTCAGTCTATAGACTTACTTATAGCAGCAGTCAGCAGTTGAAACAATAACAACGCGTACTACACACCATTGTTTCAGTCGAAGGCTGGAGAAATGGAACCCCTCTCAAATTCAAAGACAGCTATGAATGCAAGGACTGGCCATCCATGATATCAGAAGTGCAGTTTTAAGCAATGTGTTAGCAATCAGTCTATACAGTGTTTGTTCACATTTACTTTGTTTACAAACATTGGAGTAAAACAAGCTTATATTTTGGGGTTCTGATGTGGTTAGACAGTTGAACTACAGCTCATGATGCATTTCTAAGTTATATTCTTCAATAATCAATGGGTACATATCAATCATTTATAAGTCAAAAAGTTGATGTATAAACTGCTGATTGCCCCTTTAACACTTAGTAACACACTATTGACTATAACATTGGTCTCAAACTGGCGGCCTGTGGGCCATATGCGGACAACAAGCTGATTTAAATGAGCCCCTCCGTTGTGTTAGCAAATGTCATATAATAGCACAATCATGACTGATATAAATGATATAGTGGGGGCTTACCTCCTGTGGGAAAGTTTCTGGTCAAAGGGGAGTCAGAGTCTGGTCTGGAGTCACACCATGCATCAGCCTCTATACAGACTACTATGATAGACAAAGGATATCAACATGGTTAATCACACCTCAGTGGGATATGATGCACAAACGTAATAAACAATTGACACACATTTAGATACCATTATGTAATAACACAAAGACACACATACAGTCAGAAAGACTATTCTTGTGAGAGTTACCATCATTTCTGTTACTATCGTATCTGTGTGTCTCATAGGTCGTCTCATGAGAAGGCCCGAAGAAAGCTGGGGATGCTCTGCGATTCTGGGATACTCTCTCACTGGAAGAGATGGTATGTAAATGTGATTTTAAAACTCTGATTTTCAAGATTTCAGCGATGTACTTGTATTTTGTTACTTAATTGAATTTAATAGCTTAATTGTTTTCCCAAACAAAACATTTATCAGACCCAACACAAATTATATCAATACAGTACATGGCAAATATGGTATCCTGTTTGCTGTGTCAGCGTTGGCACAGTTTTGAACTCTGACCTTTGTGTCTCGGGGGCAGGTCTTGGTGTAGGGGTGGAGCGTCTGGGTCTGGCGATCTCCTCACCTGGAAAGAGCAACCAGTGATATTAGATTATATACAGTATATCATCATATTATACTGTATCATATATTAATATATGTATTATAGAATAGCTCAAAAGTATAGTGGAGTTTTTGCATCTAAGTATAATGCCTTCAGAAAGTAATCACACCCCTTGACTTTTTCCACATTTTGTTGTGATACATAAATTATAATGGATTCAATTGAGATTGTTTTGTCACTGCACACAATACCCCATAATGTTGAAGTGGAATAATAATGTTTTTACAAATTTTTACAAATTCATTAAAAATGTAAATCTGAAATGTCTTGAGCCAATAAGTATTCAACCCCTTTGTTATGGCATCTTCAGGACAAAAAATGTGCTAAACAAGTAACATAATAAGTTGGATGGACTCACTCTGCGTGCAATAATAGTGCTTATCATGATTTTTTAAATGAATTTCAAAACAGATTAAACCACAAAGACCAGGGAAGTTTTCCAATGCCACGCAAAGAAGGTCACCTATCGGGTAAAAAAAAGAAGGAAAGAAACCGCTCAGGGATTTCACCATGAGGCCAATGGAGACTTTAACAGTTACATAGTTTAATGACTGTGATAGGAGAAAACTGATGAGGCTAAGCTATTCACTTTTTGTCCTGAATATGTTAGCGGAAAATTCAATACAACACATTACTGAGTACCAATGTTTCCTCCAAGCTGCGTGCAAGCGCAGTAGCTCCCCATGTTACGCATGCTCCCGCTTCCCCTCTCTGGCGCTCGAGGGGGCCAGGCTGCCATTCATTACGCACACCTGTCACAATCATTACGCGCATCTGTGCTCATTGGACTCACCTGGACTCCTTCACGTTGTTGATTGCCCCCTCTATATCTGTCTGTTCCTCAGTTTTGTTCCCCGTGTCAGCATTATTGTCGTAATGTTGTTTTGTTCCCCCTCCCTGTACTTGCTTACAGGGATGGCGCTCAGCACCATCCCCATCTACAGTGCAGAATGCGAGCGGGGACATTCTCAAATTAATCTGATTTGCACCTCAACCCGCGCCTCTCTGCATACCTCCACCATATCACGGCTACTCTTTCTGAACCTTGTCGGCCCACCCCTGACCAAATTCAACCCAGTCCCCTATGTGAGGTCATGGATTGATGTGTCGCAGACACCAGGAACAAAACAAGAAATAGGGAGAAGATGCAAGAGGAAATGGCTGTGTTGTGGGAAGTTTTGGAAAACTAAGGTAGGAAGATATTTTTCTTTTACAAACTTGTTCTGTACTGTGAAGTTAATCTGAATATGTGCTTCATATTAACACATAAGGTAGGAGGCCAATACATTATAATATGTGTTCTGCTGTAACCTACATTGATACATTTTATTGGAAGTATATTCTGATATCAAATCAAATGATTGTGATATGTTTGTTCCACTGCTACATTGATGTCTTGAAAAGTATATGAAATTCGAGTCTTGGAAAGTTGAGGGTTCTGCAGTGACGCCTAAAAATGTTGCTGTACATTGTTGATGTCTTGCAAATGAGGCTGTAATAAATTCACACTTTAAGCCCCACAGCCATACTAGAGGACGTGGGCATAGTATATGCAAGGTCTATTTCATGATCATGTGATACGTCAATTGTTTGTCAATGATTTTAAAGGTAATTATGATGCAACCATGACAGTGATACGATATGGATTACAATTATCATCCTGAATATTAAGGGTATAAGCACTACGTTACACACATAGACACTCAACCATCTTACTCTTATACAGACATCGTACACACTCTCACTAAATCACATCCTCCAATATCATACACATCAACCTACTCAGATTTACGACACACATAATATCTTGTCTCAATTTTCTAACATCTGTGGCATTGGCTCACAGGCAAACAGGCAAGGGAATAAAACAAATATTGTTTTCGCTGTAAAACATTTTAAAAATCGGACACGATGGGTAGATTAGCAAGATGTTTATCTTTCATTTGCTGTATTGGACTTGTTAATGTGTGAAAGTTAAATATTTCTAAAAAATATTTTTGAATTTCCCGCACTGCCTTTTCAGCTGAATGTTGGAGGGGGGGTGCCGCTAACCATAAGAAGTTAAGAAGAACATAAATCATCAATAAGGTTCCAACCGGAGAATTCCTATATCTGAAGAAAAGCACTGGAACGAGAGCTAACGCTGTCGGGAACGCGCGTCACGAGCCTGAGACACTCTGCCAGACCACCGACTCATTCAGCTCCCATTCCCCCCTCCTTTATAGCAGAAGCCTGAAACAAGTTTCTAAAGACGGTTGACATCTAGTGGAAGCCGTAGGAAGTGCAACTTGACTCCATAGACACTGTGTATTCCGTAGGCCAAGCTTTGAAAAACTACAAATCTCAGATTTCCCACTTCCTGGTTGGATTTTTCTCAGGTTTTCGCCTGCCATATGAGTTCTGTTATACTCACAGACATCATTCAAACAGTTTTAGAAACGTCAGAGTGTTTTCTATCCAATACTAATAATAATATGCATATATTAGCATCTGGAACAGAGTAGGAGGCAGTTCACTCTGGGCACGCTATTCATCCAAAAGTGAAAATGCTGCCCCCTATCCCAAAAAGGTTAACAAATGTACAGAAAGATCAGTGCGAAGGCCAGAGGAATAACAGAGGAATAACTTTTTGAGGCTATTCAATCCTTTCAGTCTGGAAAAACCCCAGGGCTTGATGACATACCGGTAGAGGTATATCAAGCCTTTTTGATATACTATAAACTCTATTGTTAGATTGTTTTAACTACTCCTATTGAAATGGTAGTCTGTCAGGTACTCAGCAGGAAGGTCTGATTTCTCTATTACTATAACAAGACCCAGACGGAAAATATAAAGACCCAGTTCATCTAAAAAACTGGAGGCCCTTTACACTTCAATGTTGTGATGCAAAAATACTAGCGAAATGCATAGCACTCAGAATTAAAAGTGTTTTACCAGGTATTGTTCATCCTGATCAGACAGGTTTTTTACATTGGAGATAATATACGACAACTACTAGAAATAATAGAACATCATGAAACATCTAAGAAGCCAGGCCTGGTATTTATAGCGGATTTTGAAAAGGCATTTGATAAAGTAAGACTGGATTTTCTTTATAAATGCCTGGATTTTTTCAGTTTCGGTGATTCACTTATAAAATGGTTAAAAAATAACGTATAGCAACCCCAGGTGTAAAATAGTAAATAACGGCTACTTCTCAGAGAGCTTTGAATTGTCAAGAGGAGTTAAACAAGGGTGTCCGCTGTCACCATATCTATTCGTTATGGCCATTGAAATGCTAGCTATTAAAATCAGATCCAATAACAACATTAGAGGAATAGAAATACAAGGCGTAAAAACAAAGGTGGCCATGTATGCCGATGACTCAAGTTTTATATTAAGTCTGCAAGCTAGATCCCTGCAATGTCTCACTGAAGATCTAGATACGTTTTCTGGACTCTCTGAATAGGTGTACAATAATTATGCTACGTGTACAATATTACATATTGGATCTTTAAAAAATACAACATTTACATTACCCTGCAGTTTACCAATCAAATGGGCTGATGGTGAAGTAGACATACTTGGTATTCATATCACAAAATATATAAATAAGCTCTCCACAATGAATTTCAATAGAAAACTTGGAGAGGTACCATGGAGAGGTAAATACCTGTCTATTTATGGAAAAATTGACCTGATTAACTCCTTAGTCATATCTCAGTTTACTCACTTACTTATGGTTTTTCAAATCATATGAGCAAAAAATATTTTGCTTTATCTAGGATGCTAAACCAGACAAAATAAAGCGTGCCTATCTATATAATGAATAGGGTGGGTTGAGATGATTAAATATAAAAGCACTAAACTCTCTAAAAGCTTCACTTATTCAAAAGTTGAACCCTAAATGGTTCTCAAGTAGATTACTACGAAAGTGTCACGACTTCCACCGAAGTCGGCTCCTCTCCTTGTTCTGGCGGCGTTCGGCGATCGACGTCACCGGCTTTCTAGCCATCGCTGCTCCATTTCTCATATAACCATTTGTTTGGTCTTGTTCCATTACACACCTGGTTTTCATTCCAAAATTGCTGCATGTATTTAGTCCTCTGTTCCCCACCCTGTCTTTGTGTGTAATTGTTTATTGTTATGTGGATTTTTGTCAGGCGCAATACTTTTGCTATGCTCCGTGTTTTTGGCACGTTATTGTTATTATGTGCTGTCATTTTTGGACCGGAATTAAAGTGCGCCTGTTTATTACACTCTGCTCTCCTGCACCCGACTTCGCCTCCCGTATACACCCCTGACAGAAAAGCTCATTCATTGTTTAAAATGGCCTTTTGACTTTGTGCAGATTGCCATGTCTAATTTCCGATTAATTGAAAATGACACTTTTTTCAAAGTATCTCTCTTTTTCAAACAAGCATTGCAGAGCTGGCTACAATCTCAATTAATTCCCCCTGAAAAGATAGAACAAATATTACAACAAATATTATGGCTGAACTCAAATATGCTGGTTGATAAAATACCTGTATTTATGAAAATTGTATTTTGTTTTTAAATTATATTGTAAATTAGAATGGTAGAGTTATGTCCTTCATTGAGTTATCATAATTGTACGGGAAGGTCTGCTCAATCCAAAAGTACAACCAATTGATTACAGCACTACCCCAAAAAATGGAGAAAGCAGCTTGCTGCGGGAGGAGGTAGGGAACTGGTCTGTCTGCCCAATGTAAAGGATCAAAACTATTTGAGGACCAGGATGTTGACAACTGTGCCATACAGATTGCAAAATAGTTGGGAAGAGATTTTTGATGTACCGATTCCATGGTACAGGGTGTATGAGTTGATATATAAGACAACGCAAGATTCAAGACTTCGTCCTTTTCAGCTAAAGTTATTATATACAATTCTTGCCACCAACAAAATGTTGAATATTTGGGGCATAAAATCATTGAAGCGCTGCAGATTTTGTTGTGAGGATACAGAATCAATAGAGCATTTATGGTTGAGGGACAGCTATTGGGGAACTGTGGGGGGGATCTTGGAGGGTTCAGGATCATGTTTTTTGGCCTGGTGATTTTTGGCCTTTTTGACCCTGGATGCTTCTGTGTGTCTCTCTGATGGGAGTCTATTGGATGACTGGTATGGTGTAGTTGTTGAGCAGCTTCACTGCAAGTACATTGTATGTTTCAGATATTCAATCAAAACATGTTTTTTTTGAAAGTAACCAATAGGCAGAAGGTAGCATAATTTGTCTGATTCTCTGTAATAATGGTATGAGAATAATAAATCATTATATTTTGTAAAGTGGTTTCTTGCATCAAACACAACAACATTTTCAGTCACCTCCTTGTCGGAAGGACAAGTGGATAAACAGGTTAATGTCAAGCCCTGCATGTTTTCTTTCCAAAAGCACACATTGGCTGCTACTGTAGGCTGAATGATAGAACAGCTATTTCCCCCATGCTAAAATGTTAAGGGATGCATTTTCTCCATTGTTTTTGATGGTAGGCCACTCTGGAAGGCCTGTATTATGATCAAATAGCCATAGTAGCCTACTTGACCAGTGTTAAAACTAACTTAAAGCGGGTACAGCCTCAGTGTTCACAGTAAACGCACGCCGGAAGTTGCATAACATTTTCACAATGTTCCTGAGTGGCTGAGTTACCGTTTTGACTTAAATCTGCTTGAAAATATATGTCATGACTTGAAAATGGTTGTCTAGCAATGATCAACAACAAATTTAACAGAGCTGGAAGAATTTTGAAAATAATAAATGGGCAAATATTGTACAATCCAGGTGTGCAAAGCTGAATACTTATGCAAATTAGATATTTCTGTATTTAATTTTCAATAAATATGTTTTCACTTTGTCATTATGGGGTATTTAAACAGTACCGGCACTCATAATGAGCACCGGTACATATTTCAGTCCCAGTCAAGCACTGATGATACCACAGCTACAGATAGTATTGTTGTGATTAGGAGCAACCAACCAACACACCACTGACTGTACTAACCCAGAGCTAAGACCCATGCAACACACACATGCAGTCAGAAAGACTATTCTCCTGAGTGTTACCATCGTTTCTGTTACTATCGTATCTGTGTGTCTCATAGGTCGTCTCAGGAGGAGGCCCGAAGAAAGCTGGGGATGCTCTGCGATTCTGGGATACTCTCTCACTGCAAGAGATGGTAAAGTCAAGATATGTAAATATGATTTTACAACTCTGATAATCAAGATTTCAGCGATGTACTTATACTTTGTAATTGAATTGAATATAAAAGCTTTATTTCCCCCCCCCCAAACAGAACATTTAGCAGACCCAACACAAATTATAGCAATACAGTACATAGAAAATATGCTAGCCTGTTAGCAATGTTAGCATTAGCAGAGTTTTGACCTTTGTGTCTCGGGGGCGGGGCTTGGTGTAGGGGTGGAGCGTCTGGGTCTGGCGATCTCCTCACCTGGAAAGAATAACCAGTGATATTAGATTGTATATCATAATGTACTATAATATATTATATATACTGGCAGCCACTGAATGTGCATCTTAACAACTCAAACTATTGAAACTACAGTATGGATCACAACCTCAAACAACTAACTTAACTGATGGTGTAGAACTATGACAAGATACTGTACTGTACATGTACGCAGTTTACACTGACAGACTGTAGAACAAATTACAAATAGCATTACACTACATCCACAAACAATGTACTTACAAGACAGGTGTCTCTTTATTGAGCCCTGCAACAAAAACAAAGTACTTTTCAGTATACCAGTAAAAAGGAATCGTAACCTAACATACAAAACATGAATGTAAACACTTCAACCAATAATTAAAGTATAGGTCCTGGATTAGTCTCACTGTACAATTGCTAATGTGAAAGAATAGAGTGAAACTGTAAGTATATATAGAAACTGGAAAAATACAATATTTTGTGAGGCCATCAGTAAATGTCATAGGCACTGAAATGAAATAGAGTGTTTGGGTCTATAAAGAATGAAATGAACAGCACTCCAAACAATAATATTCATAATTCATTTATTTCCATGCAAGTGCTTTGGGTGCAGACACTTTTAAAATGAGCCACCAGGTGGCGACTTACCGGGCTGCGTCTCTGAGACCAACAAAAAGGAAGAGAGAACAGACCTGGTCAGAGAGTGAGTGACAAATCAGGCAAATAGAACCGAAAATAATGTAACACCCCTCTACTTCAACACTGTGCAATAAAGCCTACATATAGTAATGCAGCAATACGACATAGCACCTGGCAGGTTACATTATCTCAGCTTGTCAAGACAACATAGCACCTGGTAGGTTACATTACCTCAGCTTGTCAAGACAGCTATGGGGGCCCATGCGCCTTTTAATCAGCCCTTTTAATTTATTTTTTACATTTAATTAAGCATTTTGACAGTAAATCTCCAAAAAGTAATTCATAAACCTTTTTAATTTCCATATGTACTAGGAAGCTAAGTATTTGTTTCTTGAGCTTCAAGAACGTGACTGATCGAAGTGCCTCAGGCTCTGAAAAACAAAGAATTGAACTGATTGTAAAGTAAAGAGATATCGGGGACTTTGAACAAATGCAGTGGGCAAGGCGATGATGGTGCCAGTACAATGAATGGCTAGTACTCAGGGGTTTTAAAGCTCAGATCAGACCGAGAGCCTAATGCTTCTTAGGAAGTTCTTTAGGAGTTTTAGTTTAGAAAACAAACTGTCGGCAGATAGTTAAAAACAGCTTGATTGCCGTAGTAACATCAGGGAAACTGGGAGTGGTGATTCAAATACAGCAGTTCTGCAACATCTTTAATTGAGCCTCTCGTTCTCCTTAATTGCCGGCCTCAAGACGTTCCGGAAAGAGATTAACTGTATAGGAAGCTCTGGAGACAGGTCGTCTGTATACCGGACAGCCAATAAATTGGCAGATGCAAACAGATTATACTTAAGATCATTGATAAACAAAGTGGATGAATTTGAACTGCTTCTTCAATTAGTAAATGTAGACATTGGATGTGTCACTGAAACTTTGGACAACGAAAATATCTCAGATGAATCTCTTTTGATATATAACTATCAGCTGTTCAGAAATGACAGGTCCAGAGGGGATGAGAAGGGGCGTGACTATGCATGTGAATCACAGTATGCAGGCAAAGAGAATAACTGACCTAGACAAAGAGGAGTTTGAGTGTATGTGGCTTCAGCTCTGTCCTAAACGACTCCCCAGCTCAGTCTCAACTCTGTTAGTGGGAGTACTCTACCATCCACTATGGGCAAATGAGAAAACACTTCAGCAGAATACTGTGGATTATCTCATCAACACTGTCCATGTGATCAGGATTTCCTATCCCCAAATGGGGCTCATCCTGTGTGGAGACTTTAATCACCTGCCTATCAAGATGCTGACAAACTCCCATCCAGACATGAAACAAGTGGTCAAAGACAAGACCAGAGGGGACGCCATCCTAGATCTGATCATTACAAATATGAAGAATCTCTATAACACACCCACTGTACTTGCTCCTCTCAGATCCAGTGATCACAAATGTCTGCTGTTCTCCACAAACACAACATCAGGAGGGAGAAGCCAGGTGCAGCGGGAAAAAGGATGTCTGGTAACCCAGAACAGAAAGGAGGCATTGGCACGATGTATGTCCAGCACTGACTGTTCTGCCAAATATGAGGCCGAGAGCATTGATGCAAAGGTGGAGATGTTCAACTCCTGCATTCTAACTGCACTTGATGTATACATGCCAATAAGAAATAAGAAAACAGCAACACTGGACAAGCCCTGGATGACTGAACGAATAAAGACCGCCATCAGGAAAAGACAGATGATTTTCAACAGATGGGGTAAAACGATGAAATGGAGAAAATACAGAAACACAGGTGCAAACGCTTATCAAAGAAGCAAAGACAAACTACTATAAAAACTGAAAACCAGGACCTAAAGAAGAGAAGCCCAAAGGAATGATGAGACTTCATTAACAAAGGACTGGGACGACAGAAAACATCAGGAGGGAGAATACAGGTGGAGGGAATTGAAGACAACAATGTTTTGAATGTATTTTTTGCTGAAGCATGGACAAGCAACACACCTCTTGCCATCTTCCCCATGCCCATACCTACAAGGCAGGTTGAGCTGTGCAGCATTGGCCAGATAAAGCAAGCTCTGATCAGACTGAGCCCCCCGTAAATTGTGTGGGCCTGAGGTCATTCCAGCCTGGGTACTGTTAGGTTCTTATTTTTCAGAGTAAATAACACACGGACACTAGAGATGCTTAACCAAGTTGAATTCTTCCCAAAGGGTCATTCTAGCTGTAATTCAAACAAAGACATGTTTCCACCACTACCAGTATATATATATATATATACACTCCACTTTAGACACACCTCCTTCTCTCCAATCCTTACATCTTATGGTTCCACAGGAAGAGGGTAACAGGATACTAAACCCTTATTACTCCCTTCAGGGGATCTGACCTGACCTCCTGACCTCAACCCCTCCTTCGTCTGCCTAATCCACAGATGTCCATCCGCTTCCCCTATAGCAATCCTGTGACTTCCTCCCGTCCACCCAACACACTCCAAAGCCATCTGTCTTTATACAGAGGACCATTAACTTCTGACGTAAAAATCTGTATCTTTCACTCCTTTATATACTATGCTTCTGCTCTATCATGTCTTTAATATCTCAATCTTCAAAGTTTACCCCGAATCCAACAGTACTAAAAGAGCATGCAGAAGATCTAGCCCCTGTCATCACACACATAGTTAACACCACCTAGTGGCAGGGGACTGTTCCTGCTGCCTGGAAGATTGCCAATGTGTGTCCCCATAGCTAAAGTGTCAAGCCCATGTACAACGGATGACTGGAGGCCCATCTCTCTAACTTCATGCCTTGGAAAAATCCAGGAAACTTCATCAACAACAAAACAACTCATGCCAACAGTGCACAAATCAGTATGCCTACCTACCAAAGTCCAGCACTACTACCACCCTTGTGAAAGCCACAGGCTAGTAACCATCCCGTTCTGTCTTCTTCCTGTGGTGTAGCTGTGGAGCCAGGCTAGTAACCATCCCGTTCTGTCTTCTTCTGGTGGTGTAGCTGTGGAGCCAGGCTAGTAACCATCCCGTTCTGTCTTCTTCTGGTGGTGTAGCTGTGGAGCCAGGCTAGTAACCATCCCGTTCTGTCTTCTTCTGGTGGTGTAGCTGTGGAGCCAGGCTAGTAACCATCCCGTTCTGTCTTCTTCTGGTGGTGTAGCTGTGGAGCCAGGCTAGTAACCATCCCGTTCTGTCTTCTTCTGGTGGTGTAGCTGTGGAGCCAGGCTAGTAACCATCACCCTATGTCTTCTTCTGGTGGTGTAGCTGTGGAGCCAGGCTAGTAACCATCCCGTTCTGTCTTCTTCCTGTGGTGTAGCTGTGGAGCCAGGCTAGTAAACATCACCCTATGTCTTTTTCTGGTGGTGTAGCTGTGGAGCCAGGCTAGTAACCATCACCCTATGTCTTCTTCTGGTGGTGTAGCTGTGGAGCCAGGCTAGTAAACATCACCCTCTGTCTTCTTCTGGTGGTGTAGCTGTGGAGCCAGGCTAGTAAACATCACCCTCTGTCTTCTTCTGGTGGTGTAGCTGTGGAGCCAGGCTAGTAAACATCACCCTCTGACTTCTTCTGGTGGTGTAGCTGTGGAGCCAGGCTAGTAACCATCACCCTATGTCTTTTTCTGGTGGTGTAGCTGTGGAGCCAGGCTAGTAACCATCACGTTCTGTCTTCTTCTGGTGGTGTAGCTGTGGAGCCAGGCTAGTAACCATCACCCTCTGTCTTCTTCTGGTGGTGTAGCTGTGGAGCCAGGCTAGTAACCATCACCCTCTGTCTTCTTCTGGTGGTATAGCTGTGGAGCCAGGCTAGTAACCATCCCGTTCTGTCTTCTTCCTGTGGTGTAGCTGTGGAGCCAGGCTAGTAAACATCACCCTCTGTCTTCTTCCTGTGGTGTAGCTGTGGAGCCAGGCTAGTAACCTTCACCCTCTGTCTTCTTCTGGTGGTGTAGCTGTGGAGCTAGGCTAGCAACCATCACCCTATGTCTTCTTCTGGTGGTGTAGCTGTGGAGCTAGGCTAGCAACCATCACCCTCTGACTTCTTCTGGTGGTGTAGCTGTGGAGCCAGGCTAGCAACCATCACCCTCTGTCTTCTTCTGGTGGTGTAGCTGTGGAGCCAGGCTAGTAACCTTCACCCTATGTCTTCTTCTGGTGGTGTAGCTGTGGAGCTAGGCTAGCAACCATCACCCTCTGACTTCTTCTGGTGGTGTAGCTGTGGAGCTAGGCTAGCAACCATCACCCTCTGTCTTCTTCTGGTGGTGTAGCTGTGGAGCCAGGCTAGCAACCATCACCCTCTGTCTTCTTCTGGTGGTGTAGCTGTGGAGCCAGGCTAGTAACCATCACCCTTTGTCTTCTTCTGGTGGTGTAGCTGTGGAGCCAGGCTAGTAACCATCACCCTATGTCTTCTTCTGGTGGTGTAGCTGTGGAGCCAGGCTAGTAACCATCACCCTATGTCTTCTTCTGGTGGTGTAGCTGTGGAGCTAGGCTAGTAAACATCACCCTCTGTCTTCTTCTGGTGGTGTAGCTGTGGAGCCAGGCTAGTAACCATCACCCTATGTCTTCTTCTGGTGGTGTAGCTGTGGAGCCAGGCTAGTAAACATCACCCTCTGTCTTCTTCTGGTGGTGTAGCTGTGGAGCTAGGCTAGTAAACATCACCCTCTGTCTTCTTCTGGTGGTGTAGCTGTGGAGCCAGGCTAGTAAACATCACCCTCTGTCTTCTTCTGGTGGTGTAGCTGTGGAGCCAGGCTAGTAACTATCACCCTATGTCTTCTTCTGGTGGTGTAGCTGTGGAGCCAGGCTAGTAAACATCACCCTCTGTCTTCTTCTGGTGGTGTAGCTGTGGAGCTAGGCTAGTAAACATCACCCTATGTCTTCTTCTGGTGGTGTAGCTGTGGAGCCAGGCTAGTAACCATCACCCTATGTCTTCTTCTGGTGGTGTAGCTGTGGAGCTAGGCTAGTAAACATCACCCTTTGTCTTCTTCTGGTGGTGTAGCTGTGGAGCCAGGCTAGTAACCATCACCCTCTGTCTTCTTCTGGTGGTGTAGCTGTGGAGCTAGGCTAGTAAACATCACCCTCTGTCTTCTTCTGGTGGTGTAGCTGTGGAGCCAGGCTAGTAACCATCACCCTCTGTCTTCTTCTGGTGGTGTAGCTGTGGAGCCAGGCTAGTAACCATCACCCTATGTCTTCTTCTGGTGGTGTAGCTGTGGAGCTAGGCTAGTAAACATCACCCTCTGTCTTCTTCTGGTGGTGTAGCTGTGGAGCTAGGCTAGTAAACATCACCCTCTGTCTTCTTCTGGTGGTGTAGCTGTGGAGCTAGGCTAGTAACCTTGGACACAATGTCAGACAGATGTTTCAGGAGCTTTGCGTGAACAAAGGCTTTTGACATATCAGCCAGAAACACCCTCACCATTGTTGGTTTTTTGGAGTGGTAACAACAACTAAGTATCTTGGTTTTCATCTAGACTCTAACCTCAGTGGTGACACACATATGGAGCAGTCAGTGAGGAAGACCTCAAAACACCTGCACTTTTTGACTGTTCTCTCCAGAAAAGGCCTACCCACTGAAGATCTGGTCACAGTCTATACTACACTGGTCAAGCCTGGTCTGGAATACGGTGGAGTGCTGTTAGTTGGATGCAGTAAAAAGCTGCAGGCCCAACTAGACAGGGTGCAGAGGAGGGCCTAGAGGATCATCTCCAGAGGTGGAGCAGTCCAACCACAGCTCCCCTCACTGCAGAGCAGGGGAGAGCTGGCTGCAGTGCATCTGGTGAAGGACATGCACACTCTTATCCATCCACTGAATGACCTGCTCCCTCCAAAAAGAGGTAACTGCACCACCAGGCTCCTGACAAACAGCCACCAACTGTCCTGTATAACTGCCCGTACGAACAGCCTGCGAAACGCTACTCTACCCACTGCTATCAGACTCTATAATAACCCTACCTCTTAAAAATGTCTTAGGGCTGAAATCCCGTTAACCTCTTGGATCTCTAGGGGCGCTATTTCATTTTTGGATAAAAAACGTTCCCGTTTTAAGTGCAATATTTTGTCACGAAAAGATGCTCGACTATGCATATTATTGACCGTTTTGGAAAGAAAACACTCGGAAGTTTCAGAATCTGCAAAGATATTGTCTGTAAGTGCCCCAGAACTCATTCTACAGGCGAAACCAAGATGATACGTCAACCAGGAAATGAGCAGAATCTCTGAAGCTCTGTTTTCCATTGTCTCCTTATATGGCTGTGATTGCGCAAGGAATGAGCCTACACTTTCTGTCGTTTCCCCAAGGTGTTTGCAGCATTGTGACGTATTTGTAGGCATATCATTGGAAGATTGACCATAAGAGACTACATTTTCCAAGTGTCCGCCTGGTGTCCCTGCGTCGAAATTGGAGCGCAAAGCCAGGTACAATTATTTTTCCATTTGAGAGCAAGGAGAAACCAGGCTTCCACGAAGGATATATCATCGAAGAGATATGTGGAAAAACACCTTGAGGATTGATTCTAAACCACGTTTGCCATGTTTCAGTCGATATTATGGAGTTAATTTGGAAAAAAGTTCGCGTTTTGAGGGCTGAATTTTCGTTTTTTTTTTTTTTTTTTTTTTTTTTTGGTAGCCAAATGTGATGTACAAAACGGAGCTATTTCTAATACACAAATAATCTTTTTGGAAAAACTGAGCATCTGCTATCTAACTGAGAGTCTCCTTATTGAAAACATCAGAAGTTCTTCAAAGGTAAGTTATTTTATTTGAAGGCTTTACTTGTTTTTGTGATAGTTGCCTGCTAAATGCTAACGCTAATGCTAACGCTAAATGCTACGCTAGCTAGCTACTGTTACACAAATGATTGTTTTCCTATGGTTGAAAAGCGTATTTTGAAAATCTGAGATGACAGTGTTGTTAACAAAAGGCTAAGCTTGAGAGATAGCATATTTATTTCATTTCATTTGCGATTTTCATGAATAGTTAACGTTGCGTTATGGTAATGAGCTTAGGTCTATAAATAGAATCCCGGATCCGGGTTTGGTCGTCGCAACAGGTTAACGGGATCGATATGACAACAGCCAGTGAAAGTGCAGGGCGCCAAATTCAAAACAACAGAAATCTCATAATTAAAATTCCTCAAACATACAAATCTTATACCATTTTAAAGGTAATCTTGTTGTTAATCCCACCACAGTGTCTGATTTCAAATAGGCTTTACAGCGAAAGCACCACAAACGATTATGTTAGGTCAGAGCCAAGTCACAGAAAAACACAGCCATTTTTCCAGCCAAAGAGAGGAGTCACAAAAAGCACAAATAGAGACATAATCACTAACCTTTGATGATCTTCATCAGATGACACTCATATGACTTCATGTTACACAATACATGTATGTTTTGTTTGATAAAGTTAATATTTCTATAAAAAAATCTCAGTATACATTGGCGGGCTATGTTCAGTAGCTCCAAAAACATCCGGTGATTTTACAGAGAACCACATCAATTTACAGAAATACTCATTATAAATGTTGATGAAAATACAAGTGTTATGCATGGAACTTTAGATGCACTTCTCCTTAATGAAACCGGTGTGTCAGATTTCAAAAAAGCTTTACGGAAAAAGCAAACCATGCAATAATCTGGGTACGGCGCTCAGAGAACAAATATATATACCCGCCATGTTGGAGACAACAGAAGTCAGAAACAACATTGTAAATATTCACTTACCTTTGATGATCTTCATCAGAATGCACTCCCAGGAATCCCAGTTCCACAATAAATGTTTGATTTGTTCGATAATGTCCATCATTTATGTCTAAATAGCTACTTTTGTTAGGGCATTTGGTAAACAAATCAAAACTCACGAAGCACATTCACTAGTTGCAGACGAAATGTCAAAAAGTTCCACTACAGTCTGTAGAAACTTGTCAAACGATGTATGGATTCAATCTTTAGGACGTTTTTAACGTGAATCTTCAATAATATTCCAACTGGAGAATTCCTTTGTCTTCAGAAAAGCAAAGGAGCGGGAGATACCTCTCATGTGAAATGCGCGTGACCAGCGCGTGACTGCTGGCAGGCCTCTGACTCATTCCCCTCTCATTCAGCCCCCCTTCATAGTAGAAGCATCAAACAAGTGTCTAAAGATGGTTGACATCTAGTGGAAGCCTTAGGAAGTGCAACATGACCAATATCCCACTGTAACTTCAATAGGGGCTGAGTTGAAAATCGACCAACCTCAGATTTCCCACTTCCTGGTTGGATTTTTTCTCAGGTTTTTGCCTGCCATATGAGTTCTGTTATACTCACAGACATAATTCAAACAGTTTTAGAAACTTCATAGTGTTTTCTATCCCAATATACTAATACTATGCATATATTAGCAACTGGGACTGAGGAGCAGGCAGTTTACTCTGGGAACCTTATTCATCCAGCTACTCAATACAGCCCCCCATGGTTCTTCCAAAAATTCTACATTTTTAAATCACATTTCAATATTTACATTTCTTTCCATCATGAAAAAATGTCCTGTAATGTTTACAATTGTTCAATATTCTATTTATGTCACGTATTATGTGTTATGTATTTTAAATGAGTTTTTTATTAGTAGTAATGTAAAGTCTGCATTTCTTCAGTTTCATCTGTGAGCAAGAATAAATAAACTCAAACTCATTATCAACTTTAGCGGATTAACAGATTAACAGTTCTTGGGCGATTTTGTTCATACCAGTGAACTGGCGTTTGAGTTGTGTGGTAGCAATATCAAGTCTTATCTCTGGTATAACTTGGCATGCATCATTCAAGACTAAGTTTAAATTGTGTTCAGCCCAATGGACATATAATGCACAATGTCTCAGGAAAGACTGGGTTGTCAATACATAGAAAACAGTCGGATCCACTACCTGAATCTACAGGCCGTGGTGAAAACATTTGCACACAAACATGCAAGGCGACGCAGTCTCATACTGTAGCTACTAGCGACCAGTCTCATACTGTGGCTACTAGAGGCCAGCATCATACTGGAGCTACTAGAGCCCAGCATCACACTGTAGCTACTAGAGGCCAGCATCATACTGTAGCTACTAGAGCGCAGCATCACACTGTAGCTACTAGAGGCCAGCCTCACACTGTGGCTACTAGAGACCACCATCATACTGTAGCTACTACAGGCCAGGCTCATACTGTAGCTACTAGAGGCCAGGCTCATACTGTAGCTACTAGAGGCCAGGCTCATACTGTAGCTACTAGAGTCCAGCTCATACTGCAGCTATTAGAGGCCAGACTCATACTGTAGCTACTAGAGGCCAGACTCATACTGTAGCTAGTAGAGGGCAGGCTCATACTGTAGCTACTATAGGCCAGGCTCATACTGTAGCTACTAGAGACCAGGCCCATACTGTAGCTACTAGAGGCCAGGCCCATACTGTAGCTACTAGAGGCCAGGCTCATACTGTAGCTACTAGAGGCCAGGCTCATACTGTAGCTACTAGAAGCCAGGCTCATACTGTAGCTATTAGAGGCCAGCTCATGCTGTAGCTTCTATTGGCCATTCTCATACTGTAGCTACTAGAGGCCATGCTCATACTGTAGCTACTAGAGGCCAGACTCATACTGTAGCTACTAGAGGCCAGACTCATACTGTAGCTTCTATTGGCCATTCTCATACTGTAGCTACTAGAGGCCAGCTCATGCTGTAGCTTCTATTGGCCATTCTCATACTGTAGCTACTAGAGGCCATGCTCATACTCTAGCTACCAGAGGCCTCTACGTAGAGAAAAAGAGAGATGCCAGCACAGACATATATACTTTTTTCTAAGAGAACGTAAGAGGAAAAGAGACAGAGAGAGAAGCAGCAAGGAGGACTTCAGAAGACCAGGGGATTCTATCAAATTGGATTTCATTTAATTTAGCTTGATTGCAGACCATTTGTGTAGGCTATTAGCCAGACAAAATTGTGGCTAAATTTATCCTCAAGCCGACTACTTTTTTCCAAAATGTTTAGGCTATTTGATGTGTAATTTTTATAAAGAGTTTATAAATAGCAGCTAAATAGTAGCAAAATACTGTATATAGGTATAGATAGTAGGCTACACTGCATAATGAAACAACGTAAGCTAGTGTTTTGAAGGTGTGCTGACTATTATTTGGCATTAATAGACTGGTTTTACACACAACTTCCTATCCAAGCTGGGAGAGAGCATGAGGACGGCTCATGTCATGCAGGTTCAGGTAGGCTATACAGGACAATGGTATTATTATTTTAAAATCAATTGGTTTCTTATTAGTATTCTGTTGTATCGAACATTTATTTTATAATCTGCAATGTTTGAATTTCCAACTTGAATTACTGAACAAATAATGACATTATTGCTGCCAGACAGCAGCCTAAATGGCAGCCTTGTGACACCGTGTATAGCTTTGTGAAATGTTTGACTCAACATGAGAAAATTACAATCAATTAGGCCTAATAAACATTTATCCATTAGCTAAAGCAACGCTATAGGCTACATGCCCGGGCACCACAGAAAGCCTATAAACGATTCACATCAACCTGTTGCAATTTCAGCACCAAGAGCAGAGATCGGTAGTCTATACTTTTTGAGTGGCTGTCTGGCTGACGCATCCGTTTGTCTTTTTTTAAGAGGGGGGGGGGGGGGGGGTTCCGACCTTGCGGGGGGTCCAGAGAAGCTGCATTACGCCAGCGCCAATTAGCTTTGGTCAAACAGAATCAATAGGCTATGAACAGGTGTTATGTGGAGGATTGTGCATTTTATCCCACGCAAGCTTTTGCAAGGGAGATTCAAGTTATCAACCAAAATAAAATGTGTTCAAGGCATGCAGTGTGAATGAGTTAGTACCATAAAGCATACATAACATGCAGAGGGAGGAATATCTAAACAACTCAAATAGAAGAGCCTATCCCAGCAGCCAAACTGGTTGTAATGACATCACTGACATCGTTATGGTTTGTAAAATGACATTTTGTAAACATCTTTTTAGCAATCAGAAAAATACATCTTCATCGGGTTGTAAATCGAGTTATACCTGAACAAATAACAACCAAAATACGATGTCTTTCTTTATGTCGTCGTGAAAACAATGACTGTTTAGTTCTAACCTGGTGACATGACAGAGAATCTGTTTATAACAACAACAAAAATGTGACGTCACATCACATGCAACATTTTGCCCGCTGGGGATTTTTTAGCTTCCGCAGGGGAAAGAGAATCCAAGTTAGAAAAGAATCCACAGCCAAGTGAATCCATGCCATGCCTTTTCTTTATACTGAAACAGATTAATACATTAAATAAATAAATAAAGACTGGCTTACCGGACTTCTCCTCTACAAGAATAACAGATGCAGGAGAGAAAGGGAAGATGGAGAGAGAAAGGGAAGATGGAGAGAGAAAGGGAAGATGGAAAGAGAAAGGGGAGATGGAGAGAGAAAGGGGAGATGGAGAGAGAAAGGGAAGATGGAAAGAGAAAGGGGAGATGGAGAGAGAAAGGGGAGATGGAGAGAGAAAGGGAAGATGGAGAGAGAAAGGGAAGATGGAGAGAGAAAGGGGAGATGGAGAGAGAAAGGAAGATGGAGAGAGAAAGGGGAGATGGAGAGAGAAAGGGAAGATGGAGAGAGAAAAGGAAGATGGAGAGAGAAAGGGAAGATGGAGAGAGAAAGGGAAGATCGAGAGAGAAAGGAAAGATGGAGAGAGAAAGGGAAGATGGAGAGAGAGGGAGATGCAGAGAGAAAGGGAAGATGGAGAGAAAAAGGGAAGATGGAGAGAGAAAGGGAAGATGGAGAGAGAAAGGGAAGAGGGGGAGAGAAAGGGGAGATGGAGAGAGAAAGGGACGATAGAGAGAGAGGGAGATGCAGAGAGAAAGGGAAGATGGAAAGAGAAAGGGAAGATGGAGAGAGAAAGGGAAGATTGAGAGAGAAAGGGAAGATGGAGAGAGAAAGGGAAGATGGAGAGAGAAAGGAAAGATGGAGGGAGAAAGGAAAGATGGAGAGAGAAAGGGAAGAGGGGGAGATGAAGAGGGGGAGGAAGTGAGAGGAGGAACAGATATTCAGATGTTTAGTACATTCCAGATCATATCACTGGATAGAATTAGCTGTAGCTGTCTCCAGTTTCAACAAAACGATTCATATAATACTTCATATAACACCCGAGAGAGCTAGCTTTCTTGGAGTAGCAGTTACGGCCGTGGCCCTTGGTTACAATGACCCAAATTTAAGTTCAAGTTCAGTCAGGGACATTGCACTTTATCCTACTTCACTGGGAACAGTTCTAGGGTCAGCATTCCCTCCCCTTAATCCAAGGCTTAACAATTAGTGGGAAAAATGCTAAACTGACCCAAAATCACCGTCTAGGGACAACTTCACCCTACTGCGGTTACATAGAGTTAGAACAGCAAGGACTCACCAAAGAGGGAGACAGAGCCAAACCTCCAACAGAAGCTTTCAGTTCATCCATGGAGGGGATGGCACACTTGGCAGTGTCGGAGGGCAACGGCTTGATCTTAATCTTGAACTTTCTGTTGTCGTCCTCATCCTCAGTGTCGCTGGAGGAGAAGTGCTGCTTGCCTTTGGGAGCTGGTGAACACTCGTTAAGTAAGAAGATCTTTTACATACAGATGTAGGATATTAATTTGAGCCAGTTTGCTACAGTAGGAAAATAATCCTGCAGCAACAGGAAATGTGAATTATTATGTGGATTATAATGAATGGACATTTGTTGTAGGGGTTTGTACATTTCTCGTTAGGACAAATCAAGTCTGACATTTTAAAATGGAAATTACAAACTTTAGAAGCCTTTTTCAATCTTGAATACATTACAAGTTTGCATTTCCGGTGGAAATTTGTCCTTTGGTCTAGAGTCCAAATTTGAGATTTTTGGTTCCAACCGCTGTGTCATTGTGAGATGTGGTGTGGGTGAACGGATGATCTTCGCATGTGTATTTCCCACCGTAAAGCATGGAGGAGGAGGTGTTATGGTGTGGGGGTGCTTTGTTGTTGACACTGTCTGTGATTTATTTAGAATTCAAGGCACACTTAACCAGCATTGCTACCACATCATTCTGCAGCAATACACCAGCCCATCTGGATGGGCTTAGTGGGACTATCATTTGTTTTTCAACAGGACAATGACCCAACACACCTCCAGGCTGTGTAAGAGATAATTGACCAAGAAGGAGAGTGATGGAGCACTGCATCAGATGACCTGGCCTCCACACTCCCTCGACTTCAACCAAATTTAGATAATTTGGGATGAGTCGAACCGCATAGTGAAGTAAAAGCAGCCAACAAGTGCTCAGCATATGTGGGAACTCCTTCAAGACTGTTGGAAAAATATTCCAGGTGAAGATGGTTGAGAGAATGACAAGAGGGTGCAAAGCTGTCATCAAGGCAAAGGGTGGCTATTCGAAGAATCTCAAATATAAAATATATTTAGATTTGTTTGCACTTTTTTGGTTACTACATGATTCCATATGTGTTATTTCATAGTTTTGATGTCTTCACTATTATCCTACAATGTAGAAAATAGAAAAAATAAAGAAAGGTATTCTAAAACTTTTGACCGGTAGTGTATCTCACTAGTGAAAACTGGAATATCTCACTGAATATTACCCTGCCTCTTACCTCGTCATGAGGCTTAATTGCTGATTTGATCCTAGGCCAGTGACTAGGGGTTACACAAACCTACATGTTCAATTGAAACCAATGGTATTAAAAACGTTCTAGGCAGGATGCAACAGAGATAGCGAGGGGAAACACTCTTATGTGACTCTAGACTGTTTTCACTCTTTCGGTCCTGCAGGTCAGGTTCACTCACATGTAGAGCATAAAGATAGAGAGGGTGTCTGAGTGATTGGGCCTTTTTAACATCCACTGGGCCAATATGAGATCCACTGGGCCAATATGTCGCTCAGCTAGCTAAACAGGTCAATAGCTTAGCAGTCAGTGTCCCAAGACTGTTGCCTGTGTAACAGCTTAGTTTCCACGTCTGTCTGCCCTGAGTTGGGCGTGAATCAGGGACCCTCTGCACACATTAACACTCATCACCAAAAGAAGCACAATAATGCCGACCAGGACAGCAGTACCTCTCTAGGTCTCAGGGCAGGACAACAGTACCTCTCTAGGTCTCAGGGCAGGACAACAGTACCTCTCTAGGTCTCAGGGCAGGACAACAGTACCTCTCTAGGTCTCAGGGCAGGACAACAGTACCTCTCTAGGTCTCAGGGCAGGACAACAGTATCTATCTAGGTCTCAGGGCAGGACAACAGTACCTCTCTAGGTCTCAGGGCAGGACAACAGTACCTCTCTAGGTCTCAGGGCAGGACAACAGTATCTCTCTAGGTCTCAGGGCAGGACAACAGTACCTCTCTAGGTCTCAGGGCAGGACAACAGTACCTCTCTAGGTCTCAGGGCAGGACAACAGTATCTCTCTAGGTCTCAGGGCAGGACAACAGTACCTCTCTAGGTCTCAGGGTAGGACAACAGTACCTCTCTAGGTCTCAGGGCAGGACAGCAGTACCTCTCTAGGTCTCAGGGCAGGACAACAGTACCTCTCTAGGTCTCAGGGCAGGACAACAGTACCTCTCTAGGTCTCAGGGCAGGACAACAGTATCTCTCTAGGTCTCAGGGCAGGACAACAGTACCTCTCTAGGTCTCAGGGCAGGACAACAGTACCTCTCTAGGTCTCAGGGCAGGACAACAGTACCTCTCTAGGTCTCAGGGCAGGACAACAGTATCTCTCTAGGTCTCAGGGCAGGACAACAGTACCTCTCTAGGTCTCAGGGCAGGACAACAGTACCTCTCTAGGTCTCAGGGCAGGACAACAGTACCTCTCTAGGTCTCAGGGCAGGACAACAGTACCTCTCTAGGTCTCAGGGCAGGACAACAGTACCTCTCTAGGTCTCAGGGTAGGACAACAGTACCTCTCTAGGTCTCAGGGCAGGACAACAGTACCTCTCTAGGTCTCAGGGCAGGACAACAGTACCTCTCTAGGTCTCAGGGCAGGACAACAGTACCTCTCTAGGTCTCAGGGCAGGACAGCAGTACCTCTCTAGGTCTCAGGGCAGGACAACAGTACCTCTCTAGGTCTCAGGGCAGGACAACAGTACCTCTCTAGGTCTCAGGGCAGGACAACAGTACCTCTCTAGGTCTCAGGGCAGGACAACAGTACCTCTCTAGGTCTCAGGGCAGGACAACAGTACCTCTCTAGGTCTCAGGGCAGGACAACAGTATCTCTCTAGGTCTCAGGGCAGGACAACAGTACCTCTCTAGGTCTCAGGGCAGGACAACAGTACCTCTCTAGGTCTCAGGGCAGGACAACAGTACCTCTCTAGGTCTCAGGGCAGGACAACAGTACCTCTCTAGGTCTCAGGGCAGGACAACAGTATCTCTCTAGGTCTCAGGGCAGGACAACAGTATCTCTCTAGGTCTCAGGGCAGGACAACAGTATCTCTCTAGGTCTCAGGGCAGGACAACAATATCTCTCTAGGTCTCAGGGCAGGACAACAGTACCTCTCTAGGTCTCAGGGCAGGACAACAGTATCTCTCTAGGTCTCAGGGCAGGACAACAGTACCTCTCTAGGTCTCAGGGCAGGACAACAGTACCTCTCTAGGTCTCAGGGCAGGACAACAGTATCTCTCTAGGTCTCAGGGCAGGACAACAGTATCTCTCTAGGTCTCAGGGCAGGACAACAGTACCTCTCTAGGTCTCAGGGCAGGACAACAGTACCTCTCTAGGTCTCAGGGCAGGACAACAGTACCTCTCTAGGTCTCAGGGCAGGACAACAGTATCTCTCTAGGTCTCAGGGCAGGACAACAGTACCTCTCTAGGTCTCAGGGCAGGACAACAGTATCTCTCTAGGTCTCAGGGCAGGACAACAGTACCTCTCTAGGTCTCAGGGCAGGACAACAGTATCTCTCTAGGTCTCAGGGCAGGACAACAGTATCTCTCTAGGTCTCAGGGCAGGACAACAGTACCTCTCTAGGTCTCAGGGCAGGACAACAGTACCTCTCTAGGTCTCAGGGCAGGACAACAGTATCTCTCTAGGTCTCAGGGCAGGACAACAGTACCTCTCTAGGTCTCAGGGCAGGACAACAGTACCTCTCTAGGTCTCAGGGCAGGACAACAGTACCTCTCTAGGTCTCAGGGCAGGACAACAGTACCTCTCTAGGTCTCAAGGCAGGACAACAATATCTCTCTAGGTCTCAGGGCAGGACAACAGTATCTATCTAGGTCTCAAGGCAGGACAACAATATCTCTCTAGGTCTCAGGGCAGGACAACAGTACCTCTCTAGGTCTCAGGGCAGGACAACAGTACCTCTCTAGGTCTCAGGGCAGGACAACAGTACCTCTCTAGGTCTCAGGGCAGGACAACAGTATCTCTCTAGGTCTCAGGGCAGGACAACAGTACCTCTCTAGGTCTCAGGGCAGGACAACAGTACCTCTCTAGGTCTCAGGGCAGGACAACAGTACCTCTCTAGGTCTCAGGGCAGGACAACAGTACCTCTCTAGGTCTCAGGGCAGGACAACAGTATCTCTCTAGGTCTCAGGGCAGGACAACAGTATCTCTCTAGGTCTCAGGGCAGGACAACAGTATCTCTCTAGGTCTCAGGGCAGGACAACAATATCTCTCTAGGTCTCAGGGCAGGACAACAGTACCTCTCTAGGTCTCAGGGCAGGACAACAGTATCTCTCTAGGTCTCAGGGCAGGACAACAGTACCTCTCTAGGTCTCAGGGCAGGACAACAGTACCTCTCTAGGTCTCAGGGCAGGACAACAGTACCTCTCTAGGTCTCAGGGCAGGACAACAGTATCTCTCTAGGTCTCAGGGCAGGACAACATTATCTCTCTAGGTCTCAGGGCAGGACAACATTATCTCTCTAGGTCTCAGGGCAGGACAACAGTACCTCTCTAGGTCTCAGGGCAGGACAACAGTACCTCTCTAGGTCTCAGGGCAGGACAACAGTACCTCTCTAGGTCTCAGGGCAGGACAACAATATCTCTCTACGTCTCAGGGCAGGACAACAGTATCTCTCTAGGTCTCAGGGCAGGACAACATTATCTCTCTAGGTCTCAGGGCAGGACAACAGTACCTCTCTAGGTCTCAGGGCAGGACAACAATATCTCTCTAGGTCTCAGGGCAGGACAACATAACCTCTCTAGGTCTCAGGGCAGGACAACAATATCTCTCTAGGTCTCAGGGCAGGACAACAATATCTCTCTAGGTCTCAGGGTAGGAAAACAGTATCTCTCTAGGTCTCAGGGCAGGACAACAGTATCTCTCTAGGTCTCAGGGCAGGACAACAGTACCTCTCTAGGTCTCAGGGCAGGACAACAATATCTCTCTAGGTCTCAGGGCAGGACGACAGTACCTCTCTAGGTCTCAGGGCAGGACAACAATATCTCTCTAGGTCTCAGGGCAGGACAACAGTATCTCTCTAGGTCTCAGGGCAGGACAACAATATCTATCTAGGTCTCAGGGCAGGACAACAATATCTCTCTAGGTCTCAGGCTAGGAAAACAGTATCTCTCTAGGTCTCAGGGCAGGACAACAATATCTCTCTAGGTCTCAGGGCAGGACAACAGTATCTCTCTAGGTCTCAGGGCAGGACAACAATATCTCTCTAGGTCTCAGGGCAGGACAACAATATCTCTCTAGGTCTCAGGGCAGGACAACAGTATCTCTCTAGGTCTCAGGGCAGGACAACAATATCTCTCTAGGTCTCAGGGCAGGACAACAGTACCTCTCTAGGTCTCAGGGCAGGACAACAGTATCTCTCTAGGTCTCAGGGCAGGACAACAGTATCTCTCTAGGTCTCAGGGTAGGACAACAGTACCTCTCTAGGTCTCAGGGCAGGACAGCAGTACCTCTCTAGGTCTCAGGGCAGGACAACAGTACCTCTCTAGGTCTCAGGGCAGGACAACAGTACCTCTCTAGGTCTCAGGGCAGGACAACAGTACCTCTCTAGGTCTCAGGGTAGGACAACAGTACCTCTCTAGGTCTCAGGGCAGGACAACAGTACCTCTCTAGGTCTCAGGGCAGGACAACAGTACCTCTCTAGGTCTCAGGGCAGGACAACAGTACCTCTCTAGGTCTCAGGGCAGGACAGCAGTACCTCTCTAGGTCTCAGGGCAGGACAACAGTACCTCTCTAGGTCTCAGGGCAGGACAACAGTACCTCTCTAGGTCTCAGGGCAGGACAACAGTACCTCTCTAGGTCTCAGGGCAGGACAACAGTACCTCTCTAGGTCTCAGGGCAGGACAACAGTACCTCTCTAGGTCTCAGGGCAGGACAACAGTACCTCTCTAGGTCTCAGGGCAGGACAACAGTACCTCTCTAGGTCTCAGGGCAGGACAACAGTACCTCTCTAGGTCTCAGGGCAGGACAACAGTATCTCTCTAGGTCTCAGGGCAGGACAACAGTACCTCTCTAGGTCTCAGGGCAGGACAACAGTATCTATCTAGGTCTCAGGGCAGGACAACAGTACCTCTCTAGGTCTCAGTGTAGGACAACAGTATCTCTCTAGGTCTCAAGGCAGGACAACAGTACCTCTCTAGGTCTCAGGGTAGGACAACAGTACCTCTCTAGGTCTCAGGGCAGGTGACGTCACTTGCACTATGCCCGCTACTAGCTCACTGCTAATTAGCTAGCCATTCCACATGGACTACATCTGATCATCTAAAAGGATATTCTCTCTCTCCTCTCCGGGTCTGAGACTGAAGCCATCAGCGTCCACATCTGGAGCGGCCTGTAACAGGAAGTAAATATGTAGGTGGTAAAATGACTGTTTGTGACATCGTGTAACAACAAATACATTCACTTCTCTCATGCTTGTGGGTAAAAAAAT
The DNA here is from genome assembly GCF_057628025.1 of Oncorhynchus mykiss. Lineage (NCBI taxonomy): Eukaryota > Metazoa > Chordata > Actinopteri > Salmoniformes > Salmonidae > Oncorhynchus > Oncorhynchus mykiss. Next base: position 34,177,345 of record NC_143049.1, read on the forward strand.
GCACACATAAAAACTGCAGTCCTGTGTTTTTATAGCTGGAGAGGTTTGAAGATGCTTGTTTGTTAAGACTCACACAAACTTAATATACGATTCTGAAGAGAGACATCACGTTTTGATTCCAAATTCAATGTTACACGAGGATGATTGATTGCCATAATCAAGAAAGTTGTAGGGAGCAGAAGTGGAAGTGACGTCTGGTTGTGGGAAGTAAAGTTTAGAATGTGGTTTGTGGTTAGAATGTACAATGTGGTTTGTGGTTAGAATGTAGAATGTGGTTTGGGGTTAGAATGTAGAATGTGGTTTGGGGTTAGAATGTAGAATGTGGTTTGTGGTTAGAATGTAGAATGTGGTTTGTGTTTAGAATGTAGAATGTGGTTTGTGGTTAGAATGTAGAATGTGGTTCGTGTTTAGAATGTAGATTGTGGTTTGTGGTTAGAATGTAGAATGTGGTTTGTGGTTAGAATGTAGAATGTGGTTTGTGGTTAGAATGTAGAATGTGGTTTGTGGTTAGAATGTAGAATGTGGTTTGTGGTTAGAATGTAGAATGTGGTTTGGGGTTAGAATGTAGAATGTGGTTTGTGGTTAGAATGTAGAATGTGGTTTGTGGTTAGAATGTAGAATGTGGTTTGTGGTTAGAATGTAGAAGGTGGTTTGTGGTTAGAATGTAGAATGTGGTTTGTGGTTAGAATGTAGAATGTGGTTTGGGGTTAGAATGTAGAATGTGGTTTGTGGTTAGAATGTAGAATGTGGTTTGTGGTTAGAATGTAGAAGGTGGTTTGTGGTTAGAATGTAGAATGTGGTTTGTGGTTAGAATGTAGAATGTGGTTTGGGGTTAGAATGTAGAATGTGGTTTGGGGTTAGAATGTAGAATGTGGTTTGGGGTTAGAATGTAGAATGTGGTTTGTGGTTAGAATGTAGAATGTGGTTAGAATGTGGTTTGTTTCCCCATTGTGGTTGAAACATCTTCATAAGCAAAGTATTGCATCAGCGGATCTGAAATTGTAATATATTTTCGTAATTTGTTCACGTCATTAGTTACGCCATTACTTATTAGTCACTAGTCATTAGTTAGTCGTCACTGGTCACTAGTCATTAGTCACTATTCATTAATTATTGGTCAATAGACAGTCACTATTCATTAGTTATTAGTCACTAGACATGAGTCACTATTCATTAGTTATTAGTCACTAAACATTAGTCACTATTCATTAGATATTAGTCACTATTCATTAGTTATTAGTCACTAAACATTAGTCACTATTCATTCGTTATTAGTCACTATTCATTAGTTATTAGTCACTATTCATTAGTTATTAGTCACTATTCATTAGTTATTAGTCACTAAACATTAGTCACTAGTTACGTCATGACTTTGAGTTTTGACAACCAGGGCGGCACTTCCTCTTTTATCCCTATAGCTGTTTATTCCCTAACCCATTGTGTTACTACTAATTACTGACACTATAGACGGATCACTTACTGCACTGTGCTGTATATATCTACTTACATATCGGTCCAAATCAATCTCCCCATAATAGCCATTTGGAGCCCCGTTGGTCTTTTTCTGTGATAATGGAACGTGTCAGTGAGAAACTCTCATACCATCAAGCATTTTATACAGTTGAAGTAGGAAGTTTACATACACTTAGGTTGGAGTCATTAAAACTCGTTTTTCAACCACTCTACAAATTTATTGTAAACAAACAAACAAACAGTTTTGGCAAGTCGGTTAGGACATCTACTTTGTGCATGACACAAGTCATTTTTCCAACAATTGTTTACAGACAGAGTGAATTATAAGTGAAATAATCTATCACAATTCCAGGGGGTCAGAAGTTTACATACACTAAGTTGCCTGCGCCTTTAAATAGCTTGGAAAATTTCAGAAAATTATGTAATGGCTTTAGAAGCTTCTGATAGGCTAATTGACATAATTTGAGTATCTAGTATCTATATCCACAGTATCTATATCCACAGTCAAATGAGTCCTATATCGACATAACCTGAAAGGCCGCTCAACAAGGAAGAAGCCACTGCTCCGAAACCACCATAAAAAGCCAGACTACGGTTTGCAACTGCACATGGGGACAAAGATCGTACTTTTTGGAGAAATGTCCTCTGGTCTGATGAATCAAAAACAGAACTGTTTGGCCATAATGACCATCATTATGTTTGGAGGAAAAAGGGGGAGGCTTGCAAGCCGAAGAACACCATCCCAACCGTGAAGAACAGGGGTGGCAGCATCATGTTGTGGGGGTGCTTTTCTGCAGGAGGGACTGGTGCACTTCACAAAATAGATGGCAACATGAGGCAGGAAAATTATGTGGATATATTGAAGCAACATCTCAAGACATTAGTCAGGAAGTTAAAGCTTGGTCGTAAATGGGTCTTCCAAATGGACAACGACCCCAAGCATACTTCCAAAGTTGTGGCAAAATGGCTTAAGTACCACAAAGTCAAGGTATTGGAGTGGCCATCATAAAGCCCTGACATCAATCCCATAGAAAATGTGTGGGCAGAACCGAAAAAGCTTGTGCGAGCAAGGAGGCCTACAAACCTGACTCAGTTACACCAGCTCTGTCAGGAGGAATGGGACAAAATTCACCTAACTTATTGTGGGAAGTTTGTGGAAGGCTACCCAAAACATTTGAACCAAGTTAAACAATTTAAAGGCAATGCTACCAAAAACTAATTGAGTGCATGTAAACTTCCGACCCACTGGGAATGTGATGAAAGAAATAAAAGCTGAAAAAAAATCCTTCTCTCTACTATTATTTTGACATTTCACATTCTTAAAATAAAGTGGTGATCTTAACTGACCTAAGACAGGGACTTTTTACTAGTATTAAATGTCAGGAATTGTGGAAAAACTGAGTTTAAATGTACTTGGTTGAGGTGTGTGTAAACTTCCGACTTCAACAGCATATCCACAGCTTGAATCAACAACAAAAACAGCACTATTGACGAATGGGAAACATTCAACTACAGTGAAGTAAACAAACAAAGAAGGGGATAAGAGCATCAATGACATCACATGGATTATTTACCCCATCGTCTACCTTTCTCCTACTTACTCCATCTTTGTCAGGGGAGCCCCTGTATAGAGAGACGAGAAAGGAAAGAGAGAAGAGAGGGGGAGAGAGAGAAGAGGGGAGATAATATGAGAGGGGAGAGAGAGAAGAGAGGGGGAGAGAGAGACGAGAGAGGAAAGATCACAATCATCAGACTACGTAGAAAATATGGGCGATAAGCTCAAAAATATGTTTTGAATGACAGCTCAAATAGTTATCGAATAAAAATAAATTAACTTAATTTAGATGTCCTCTCTATTGATGTATTACATAGAGCAACATACCAACTGCAGGTCTACGGACTTACAACCAAAGTGTCAACAAAGTAAATCCTGCTGTAGCTGCTGAAATCTGCAATGTTAAACTGTCTGCTGGGGATCACTCACGTTAAACTGTCTGCTGGAGATCACTCACGTTAAACTGTCTGCTGGAGATCACTCACGTTAAACTGTCTGCTGGAGATCACTCACGTTAAACTGTCTGCTGGAGATCACTCACGTTAAACTGTCTACTGGAGATCACTCACGTTAAAATGTCTGCTGGAGATCACTCACGGTAAACTGTCTGCTGGAGATCACTCACGTTAAAATGTCTGCTGGAGATCACTCACGTTAAACTGTCTGCTGGAGATCACTCGCGTTAAACTGTCTGCTGGAGATCACTTACATTAAACTGTCTACTGGAGATCACTCACGTTAAACTGTCTACTGGAGATCACTCACGTTAAACTGTCTACTGGAGATCACTCACGTTAAACTGTCTACTGGAGATCACTCACGTTAAACTGTCTACAGGAGATCACTCACGTTAAACTGTCTACTGGAGATCACTCACGTTAAACTGTCTACAGGAGATCACTCACGTGGAGTCTGTGTCCTTCTCTTTCTTTCGTAACCCAAAGGCCTTCCGGGTGCGTTTCTTCAGTCCTAAAAGAGAAGGAATGAAGGGTGGCAGGAGAGAAAGTGAGTTGGAGAGAGTAGGCTAATTAAGTGCTGTAAAACATTAGTTCAATTTGAGTTGATTTAACTAATGTTTTACAGTGGAGGGGGTGGGGGGTAAATTTGAGGCAGAATTATGCATTTTAGGGGACCAAAAGAACTGGGACAAATTCACTTTTACACTGAGTATTACCAAACATTAAGAACACCTTCCTAATATTGAGTTGCATAAATGTATTATGTCATTTTGGAGTCACTTTTATTGTTAATAACAATAGAATATGTTTTTAAACACTTCTACATTAATGTGGATGCTACCATGATTACGGATAATCCTGAATGAAACGTGAATAATAATGATTGAGACACACAAATATCATACCCCCAGACATTCTAACCTCTCATCATTAAAATAACAGGGGATTCTATATTCTATTCTTAATTACAATAACAGGGGATTCTATATTCTATTCTTAATTACAATAACAGGGGATTCTATATTCTATTCTTAATGACAATAACAGGGGATTCTATATTCTATTCTTAATTACAATAACAGGGGATTCTATATTCTATTCTTAATAACAATAACAGGGGATTCTATATTCTATTCTTAATTACAATAACAGGGGATTCTATATTCTATTCTTAATTACAATAACAGGGGATTCTATATTCTATTCTTAATTACAATAACAGGGGATTCTATATTCTATTCTTAATTACAATAACAGTGACTCCATAAGGACATAATACATTATTTACCATTAGCAATCAGACACAAGCTTGATATAGTCATTGTGTGCTATAAATATGGGACCAAATTCACTGTAAGTGAATTTGTTCCAATACTTTTGGTCCCCTAAAATTGAGGGGGACTATGTAGAATAATTCTGTCATTTCTAAGCAGTTGATGAAAATACCCTCAAATTAAAGCTGACAGTCTGCACTTTAACATCATAGTCATAGTTTCATTCCCAATCCAAAGTGCTGGAGTACAGAACCAAAACAACAATAAAATGTGTCACTGATACAATACTTTTGGAGCTCATTCTATAAGGGAATTTGTCCAAATACTTATGACTTATTTAAATGTGGGGACTAGATACATAAAGTGTTTTCATTTGTAAACGGTAAAACAGATATGTATGAAAATACCCTCAAATGAAAGGTTACATTCTGGATTGTCGCCTCATATGAAACATTTGATTTCAAATCCAAAATGGTGGAGTATAGAGCCGTTATTTACAATTTTAGCATCACTGTCCAAATACATTCGGAAGGGAGTGTTGTACAACAAACCATGTCAGACGTAATCATTACAAAGTTGCATAAAATTAATTACTAAGGAGGAAGATTAATTGCAGTCAATACAGGATTTTATTTTTTATTTCACATTTATTTAACCAGGTAGGCCTTGACCTGGCCAAGATAAAGCAAAGCAGTGAGACACAAACAACAACACAGATTGGCATATGGAATAAACAAAAGTACAGTTAATAACACAATAGAAAAGTCTATATACAGTGTGTTCAAATGAGGTAGGATAAGAGAGGTAAGGCAATAAATAGGCCGTAGTGGCGAAGTAATTACAATTTAGCAATTAAACACTGGAGTGATAGATGTGCAGAAAATTAATGTGCAAGTAGAGATACTGGGGTGCAAAGGAGCAAAAAAATAACAATAATATGGGGATGAGATAGTTGGATGGGCTATTTACAGATGGGATATGTACAAGTGCAGTGATCTGTGAGCTGCTCTGGCAGCTGATGTTTAAAGTTAGTGAGGGAGATATGAGTCTCCAGCTTCAGTGATTTTTGCAATTCGATCCAGTCATTGGCAGCAGAGAACTGGAAGGAAAGGCGGCCAAAGGGGGAATTGGCTTTGGGGGTGACCACCATATACCTGCTGGAGCGCGTACTACGGGTAGGTGCTGCTATGGTGACCAGTGAACTGAGATATGGCGGGGCTTTACCTAGCAAACTTATAGATGACCTGGAGCCAGTGGGTTTGGTGACGAATATGAAGCGAGGGCCAGCCAACGAGAGCATACATACAGGTCGCAGTGGTGGGTAGTATATGGGGCTTTGGTGACAAAACGGATGGCACTGTGATAGACTGCATCCAATTTGCTGAGTAGAGTGTTGGAGGCTATTTTGTAAATGACATCGCCGAAGTCGAGGATCGGTAGGATGGTCAGATTTACGAGGGTATGTTTGGCAGCATGAGTGAAGGATGCTTTGTTGCGAAATAGGAAGCTGATTCTAGGAAGCCGAAATAGGAAGCCAATTTTAATTTTGGATTGGAGATGCTTAATAATGTGAGTCTGGAAGGAGAGTTTACAGTCTAACCAGACACCTTGTTATTTGTAATTGTCCACATATTCAAAGTCAGAACCGTCCAGAGTAGTGATGTTAGACAGCCGGACAGGTACAGGCAGCGATCGGTTGAAGGGCATGCATTTAGTTTTAATTGCATTTAAGAGCAGTTGGAGGCCACGGAACGAGAGTTGTATGGCATTGAAGCTTGTCTGGAGGTTAGTTAACACAGTGTCCAAAGAAGGGCCAGAAGTATACAGAATGGTGTTGTCTGCGTAGAGGTGGATCAGAGAATCACCAGCAGCAAGAGCAACATCATTGATGTATATAGAGAAAAGAGTCGGCCCAAGAATTGAACCCTGTGGCACCCCCATAGAGACTGCCAGAGGTCCGAACAACAGGCCCTCTGATTTGACACACTGAACTCTGTCTGAGAAGTAGTTGGTGAACCAGGAGAGGCAGTCATTTGAGAGAAACCAAGGCTGTTGAGTCTGCCAATAAGAATGTGGTGATTGACAGAGTCGAAAGCCTTGGCCAGGTCGATGAATACGGCTGCACAGTATTGTCTTTTATCGATGGCGGTTATGATATCGTTTAGGACCTTGAGCGTGGCTGCGGTGTACCCATGACCAGCTCGGAAACCAGATTGCATAGCGGAGAAGGTACAGTGGGATTCGAAATGGTCAGTGATCTGTTTGTTAACTTGGCTTTCGAAGACCTTAGAAAGGCAGGGTATGATAGATATAGGTCTGTAACAGTTTGGATCTAGAGTGTCTCCCCCTTTGAAGAGGGGGATGACCATGGCAGCTTTCCAATCTTTGGGAATCTCAGACGATACGAGAGGTTGAACAGGCTAGTAATAGGGGTTGCAACCATTTTGGCGGACAATTTTAGAAAGAGAGGGTCCCGATTGTCTAGCCCTGCTGATTGGTTGGAGTCCAGATTTTGCAGCTCTTTCAGATTATCAGCTGTCTGGATTTGGGTGAAGGGAAAAATGGGGGAGACTTGGGCAAGTTGCTGTGGGGGAGCAGAGCTGTTGACCGGGGTAGGGATAGCCAGGTGGAAAGCATGGCCAGTCGTAGAAAAATGCTTATTGAAATTCTCAATTATGGTGGATTTATCGGTGGTGACAGTGTTTCCTAGCCTCAGAGCAGTGGGCAGCTGGTAGGTGGTGCTCTTATTCTCCATGGACTTTACAGTGTCCCAGAACTTTATGAAGTTTGTGTTACATGATGCAAATTTTTGTTTGAAAAAGCTAGCCTTTGCTTTCCTAACTGCCTGTGTATATTGGTTACTAACCTCCCTGAAAAGTTGCATAACGCGGGGGCTATTCAACGCTAATGCAGAACACCACAGGATGTTTTGTGCTGGTCAAGGGCAGTCAGGTCTGGAGTGAACCAAAGGCTCACATCTGTTCCTGGTTCTACATTTTTTGAATGGGGCATGCTTATTTAAGATGGTGAGGAAAGCACTTTTAAAGAATAACCAGGCATCCTCTACTGACGGAATGAGGTCAATGTCCTTCCAGGTCGATTAGAAAGGCCTGCTCGCTGAAGTGTTTTAGGGAGCGTTTGACAGTGATGAGGGGTGGTCGTTTGACCACAGACCCATTACGGATGCAGGCAATGAGGCAGTGATCGCTGAGATCCTGGTTGAAGACAGCAGAGGTGTATTTAGAGGGCAGGTTGGTCAGGATGATGTATATGAGGGTGCGGGACACAGGAACACAATCACCACATTTGTACAACCAAAGACAAAATGGAAAGGCCAGTAGTGATCAATGGAAACACCCCATAGAGGCAGTGCTGTGGGGGAATCTAGCTGTTCTGTGCCAAAACTGAGGCCAAGCCCCCTCCAGGGTTGGCAGTTGGCATCATACAGTGTTGCAATCAAAGTGACTGGAAAAACCAACACCCTGAAACAGTTTAATGTGTAGACACAGCCACAGCCCAGAGCTCAGGGCATATGTCCCTCAGAGGGCACCCATATTGGGTACAATCCTGTTTGAGGTGTCTTTGGAGCAGAGGTAGACAAAACTAGTACTGGGGACCCATAGGGTGGGCTGGGGACCCATAGGTTGGGCTGGGGACCCATAGGGTGGGCTGGGGACCTATAGGGTGTGCTGGGGACCCATAGGTTGGGCTGGGGACCCATAGGTTGGGCTGGGGACCTATGGGGTGGGCTGGGGACTCATAGGGTGGGCTGGGGACCCATAGGGTGGGCTGGGGACCCATTGGGCGTGTGTGGGTGTGCAGTCTGTTATTCCAGCCCAGTAATACTGTGAAAGAGACCTTTCACTGTGGTCACTCTCCAGGATATTTTTCTCTTGCCTCCAGTGTCCATGCTCTACCCCATTACAGTGGATGTGAGACTATTTATGGCATGCATGCCCAATGCAGACATGTGATGGGATTAGTATTGGCCTCGTGGGCATGTTCAATGCACTTGTACATGTGGCCTGTCATTTCTATACTAAAACAGGATTAGCAAATCCTCCCACATTGTTTACATTCGGTTGAGATGTTTTCTCCATTTGAAATGACACTATTAGAAATAGGAAAATCACTAATACGTCTGGGATAACTTGTGTGTGTGGAAATCATTTGCTAATAACTTGAAAGAAAACAACAAGCTGATACTGGATCAGTGTGAGGGTTTTTATATTTTCATTAGACAATTAATGACACTAAACATGTTGAAGGATACCAGATTTCCTTCTACAGATACACTACAGTACTTTACATGCCATCATGAAATGTATTAGTACAAGCCCTACCGTAGCAGACTAAACTCCACTTTCATCATAACCTTCCTTCACCATGGAGTGGAGTTTGGTTCGTTAGCCCTACCCCTTGTAATGAAGGTAGGCCTTATTAAGGATGACACGCCCAGGAGACAGATAGCATTAGCAAATATCACTATCATGAGGCTGTGCAGAAAGGAGTTTATGGTTATTGTCACGCCCTGGTCTTAGTATTTTGTGTTTTCTTTATTAATTTGGTCAGGCCAGGGTGTGACATGGGTTTATTATGTGGTGTGTTTTGTCTTGGGGTTTTGTTAGGTATTGGGATTGTGGCTTAGTGGGGTTTTCTAGCATAGTCTATGGCTGTCTGGAGTGGTTCTCAATCAGAGGCAGGTGTTTATCATTGTCTCTGATTGTGAACCATATTTAGGCAGCCATATTCTTTGAGTGTTTCGTGGGTGATTGTTCCTGTCTCTGTGTTAGTTTTCACGTTATGTTTATTGTTTTTGTATTGATCGTGTTTCATCTTCATTAAAGATCTATCTAAATAACCACGCTGCATTTTGGTCCGACTCTCCTTCACCGAAAGAAAACCGTAACAGTTATTTTGATTTCATTTCTAAAATACATGTTGCTTGAAAGTTTTGAAGTGGCCCCGTGTGGCTCAGTTGGTAGAGCGCGGTACGTGCAACGCCAGGGTTGTGGGTTCGATTCCCGACCAGTATGAAAGGTAAAAAAGCACTCTGAATTAGAGCGTCTGCTAAATGACAAAAATGTCAATGTTGTAATGTCCTGCTGTAATTAATATGCATTTCAACATGTCAACGCTAGCATTTGTATTATAGTTTATTATAGCTTTACTAGATATAAACAAACCACTAGCTAGATCTTGTACTGTGAGGTTCATAATGCATTCCTAGCACAAGCTGGAGGTTCATTTAAAACGACAGTATGTTTCTTCATTGAAACTAAGTGGGCAATACACCTGGGTAAAATATAATTGCCTTTTGGAGGAAACAGTAGAAGAGCTAGGAGAGACAGATTGGTGAGGGAGGAGAAAGGTTAATAGCAGGGTAATTACTGCTGCTAGCTAACTTTTCATGTAAACAATGTGACCGTCAAACACTGGATTCGTATGGCAGTTCGTTTAGTTATATGGTTGGTTGTTGTGATAAAAATGTATCTATCTAGCTGGTGAACAAGGTAAGCTGATATTTCTCCACCTTCACATCACGCTAGCTCTGTGGTTATTTGATGTGCTAGCCAAATGTAGCAACACAACCAGAGCAAATGGATAATAAACAGGAAATAAACGTTGTCTGATGATTTTGTTTTGTGGCTCTGGTAGCAACAAGGCAATGTGTGTATGTAACTTGTTTGTTACGTTTCTTTGGTTGGATCAAGAAATAGGAACTTGTCATGTTTTGTGCTAGCTAGCCAACTAACTAGCTATGTAGTAATAATGGTGCGCTGCAGCCCCGGATGTTTACCGGGGAACCTCTTGGGGTGAGTTTTATCTCAATAGCCTCCCATGGCTTCCTCTCTTTGTCTCTTTTCCTTCATTTGCACTGATGTGAAACAGCTGGACAGTGACAAATGCAGAGGGAGCTTATTGGGGATGAACCTACTTTAGACTATTGAGATGCACCCAGTTTTTCACTTTCCCTCTCCAATCCACTCTTTAATGGACGACTTACCCCAGTCTACTAGGGGTAGTATCTCACAGCCATGAGCCCTCCCTCTGTCTACTAGGGGTAGTATCTCACAGCCATGAGCCCTCCCTCTGTCTACTAGGGGTAGTATCTCACAGCCATGAGCCCTCCCTCTGTCTACTAGGGGTAGTATCTCACAGCCATCTCTATTTCTGTCCATTGTGCCTAAGACCTGCACCTTGCACATGGGCACTGAGGCTTACGCTACCATAGCTCTCATTGATGAATGGCGAGAAAGCCTGAAATCTAAATTGTATTAGAGCCTAGGAGCTGCCAGCTTGACATGCAAGTCTACAAATGGTTCAGTCGTCACTGACATGTCATGTTATCGATGGTATGCTTCACAAATAATCTTTGTCAATGAAGCCTTTTACACTCCTTGGCCATTCATTCAGCAGGCCTAAGCAACCTGCACGTAAGCCATGTTAGACCATGTATGTGTTTTGTTAGCAATGCCTACCGTGTTGACATTGTCTGATCTGAAAGGGATGTATTAGTTGATGGTGAATGAATGCAACTCTATTGTTCAATATCTATGATTTATTATCATTACCATGATGGTTTGGGTTATAGAAATTTAACAAATGGAGAATAGACCAACCAATGTCACAATGAAAACATTAATTAAAATGGTTTAGGGGCTTCCCAAGTGGTGCAGTGGTCTAAGGCACTTGCTAGCTGTGCTAGCTGTGCCACTAGAGATCCTGGTTCGAGTCCAGGCTCTGTCGCAGCCGGCCGCGACCGAGAAACCCATGGGGCAGTGCACAATTGACCCAGCGTCGTCCGGGTAAGGGGAGGGTTTGGCCAGCAGGGATGTCCTTGTCCCATCACGCTCTGGTGACTCCTGTGGTGGGCCGGGCGCAGTACATGCTGACACGGTCGCCAGTTGTACGTTGTTTTTTAACCCATTGGTTAATTGGTGTGGCTGGGTTAAGAGGGCATTGTGTCAAGAAGCAGTGCGGCTCTCCCGAGTTCGTACTGGAGTTGCAGCGATGAGACAAGACTGTAACTACCAATTCAATACCATGAATTTCGGGAGAATAAATGAATAAATAAAAATGGTTTGATAATGTCCTCTTGATATGATGGGTAGGATCATCGGTGAATGGGTAACTGATACACACATTCTGAAATACACTAGAGCTCACAGAATGCATTATTTCAGCCAACACATTAGAATAGAACAGAAAACACTAGAGCTCACAGAATGCATTATTTCAGCCAACACAGTAGAATAGAACAGAATACACTAGAGCTCACAGAATGCATTATTTCAGCCAACACATTAGACTAGAACAGAATACATTAGAGCTCACAGAATTCCAGAACATTTAGTATTGAGACACAACAATGGGCATAACCTTGAGACACGACTATTGAGTACACACACAACCATCACCAGACACACAACACACACACAAAAGATACCCTGCCAAGACGGACAGCTGTGAAGTGAACATCTATCCTCCCCTTACAAATACCCCCCCCCCCACACACACACATGATTACCACCCCACATGCTAGCCTAAGCAACAAAACACACAGATGTGCCAGATAGCTTATTACAAAGCACTAGCACCCAACATACCGCCTTGATACCCACAAAACCGTATTACCAAGCACTAGCACCCAACATACTGCCTTTCAGAAGGACATAAGAGGGTAGGAGAAGAGAGGGAGGATGTAGAGGATAAAAAGGAGGATAGGAGGAGGGGATGGGGTGAGGGTACAAATAATTACCTTGTATCATAGCTGCAGATGTTCATTCCTCTGTCCCCCGCCACGGATGGAGGGAGACCGGCGACAGATGGATAGCGAGACAGACGGACGGATGTAGAAATCCGAGATATTCCAAGTGGCTAAAGGATGCCGGGATTGGGCATTGCTAATTCCCGAACGGCTCCCCAGTGAAGCAGACTGTCGTTTCTCCCTACGGGGGGTGGGGGAGGTATCCAAGCAGGCTGACAGGCAGGGGGGAAGTGGAAGAGACAGAAACCCAGGGAAGGTGCAGTTAATCGGGTGAAGGGCCCTGCGCGTTAGGCTCCGGTCGCCCCAACAGCACAGACACACGGCATCAGAAGTGGATGCTGAGGAGGAAAGGCAAAGGAGAAAAAAAACTGAGAGCGAGAGAGAGAGGCAGACTTGCTTTGGCAATGTAAACATATGTTTTCCATGCCAATACAGCCCGTTGAATAGAGGGAGAGAGGGAGAGAGAGAGAGAGCGCGCAAGGGAGGAGGGAGTCGGAAGCTTGCTGATGTCACACCTGAGCAGAGCCAATCCCGGCACTCCAGTAATCATCTGCTTTGTCCTATCGCTTCTGTACCCTGATGCCTTAGCCTTACCAAATAAAGTACAGTATGAAGGTAGGCTAAAACTGCTTCTCAAATAGAAATCCCCGATCACACTTCTAGGCGATGTCATGGCGACTTTGGCTTGCTAAGCTCATGCTTATAAATACGTCATCGGGTCTAACAGTCGTCTGGCGCCGACCTGCGCATGTGCAGAAAGGCACTCCTTCGATATTAAATTGAAAACCTTGTCAGTTTGTCACTTTCACGAGGTTGGAGTAATAACGTGTTCCACAACATAAGATATTGGTTCGAATCTAGGTCGTGCATCTAGATTTCAAGAAAATGAACAACTAAGGAATAATTGTTCTCCCATTGACTTGTCAAAACCTGGCCTGGTTCGTTTCGCACGGGATCCCGGAAGTTTCGTGAAGTTGCGCATCTGGGTTTAGAAACTCTGTGCACACAGATTGGTCCGTTAGCAGACGCACTGTACTATACACACAATTATAAACTGGGTGGTTCGAGCCCTGAATGCTGATTGGCTGACAGCCGTGGTATATCAGACCAGGGGTATGACAAACCATTTATTTTTACGTCTCTAATTACGTTTATAATAGCAATTAGGCACCTCAGGGGTTTGCGATATATGGCCAATATACTGTGGTATAATGGCCATAAACGACACCTCCTCGGACCTTATTGCTTAATTATAAACTGGGTGGTTCGAGCCCTAAATGCTGATTGGCTGAAAGCCATGGTATATCAGACCGTATACCACGGGTATGACAAAACATAATTACGTTGGTAACCAGTTTACCAACCAGTTTACCAGTTTACCAAGGGCGGGGCACATCGTCCGGATTTGGCCAGTGTAGGCCGCTGTTGTAAATAAGAATTTGTTATTTTATTTAACCAGGCAAGTCAGTTAAGAACACATTTTTATTTACAATGACGGCCTACTGGGGGACAGCAGGTTAACTGCCTTGTTCAGGGGCAAAATGACAAATTTTTACCTTGTCAGCTCGGGGATTCGAGCTGACAAGGTATATATATATACAGTGGGGCAAAAAAGCATTTAGTCAGCCACCAATTGTGCAAGTTCTCCCACTTAAAAAGATGAGAGAGGCCTGTAATTTTCATCATAGGTACACTTCAACTATGACAGACAAAATGAGGAAAAAAAATACAGAAAATCACATTGTAGGATTTTTTATGAATTCAAGTGCAAATTATGGTGGAAAATAAGTATTTGGTCAATAACAAAAGTTTATCTCAATACTTTGTTATATATCCTTTGTTGGCAATGACAGAGGTCAAACTTTTTCTGTAAGTCTTCACAAGGTTTTCACACACTGTTGCTGGTATTTTGGCCCATTCCTCCATGCAGATCTCCTCTAGAGCAGTTATGTTTTGGGGCTGTTGCTGGGCAACACGGACTTTCAACTCCCTCCAAAGATTTTCTATGGGGTTGAGATCTGGAGACTGGCTAGGCCACTCCAGGACCTTGAAATGCTTCTTACGAAGCCACTCCTTCGTTGCCCGGGCAGTGTGTTTGGGATCATTGTCATGCTGAAAGACCCAGCCACGTTTCATCTTCCATGCCCTTGCTGATGGAAGGAGGTTTTCACTCAAAATCTCACGATACATGGCCCCATTCATTCTTTCCTTTACACGGATCAGTCGTCCTGGTCCCTTTGCAGAAAAACAGCCCCAAAGAATGATGTTACTAAACAAGACCCTCCCTACTAACCAAGAGCCCCGCCCTACTAACCAAGAGCCCCGCCCTACTAACCAAGAGCCCCGCCCTACTAACCAAGACCCTCCCTACTAGCCAAGAGCCCCGCCCTACTAACCAAGAGCCCCGCCCTACTAACCAAGAGCCCCGCCCCACTAACCAAGAGCCCCGCCCTACTAACCAAGAGCCCCGCCCTACTAACCAAGACCTGCCCTACTAACCAAGACCTGCCCTACTAACCAAGACCTGCCCTACTAACCAAGAGCCCCGCCCTATTAACCAAGACCTGCCCTACTAACCAAGACCCTCCCTACCAACCAAGACCCGCCCTATTAACCAAGATCTTCCCTATTAACCAAGACCCGCCCTACTAACCAAGACCTGCCCTACTAACCAAGATCTGCCCTATTAACCAAGAGCCCCGCCCTATTAACCAAGACCCGCCCTACTAACCAAGACCCGCCCTACTAACCAAGACCTGCCCTACTAACCAAGAACTGCCCTACTAACCAAGACCCACTCTACTAACCAAGACCTGCCCTACTAACCAAGACCCACCCTACTAACCAAGACCTGCCCTACTAACCAAGACCTGCCCTATTAACCAAGACCTGCCCTACTAACCAAGACCTGCCCTACTAACCAAGACCTGCCCTATTAACCAAGACCTGTCCTACTAACCAAGAGCCCCGCCCTATTAACCAAGACCTGCCCTACTAACCAAGACCTGCCCTACTAACCAAGACCTGCCCTACTAACCAAGAGCCCCGCCCTATTAACCAAGACCCGCCCTATTAACCAAGACCCTCCCTACCAACCAAGACCCTCCCTACCAACCAAGACCTGCCCTATTAAGCAAGATCCTCCCTATTAACCAAGACCCGCCCTACTAACCAAGACCCGCCCTACTAACCAAGACCTGCCCTACTAACCAAGAACTGCCCTACTAACCAAGACCCACCCTACTAACCAAGACCTGCCCTACTAACCAAGACCTGCCCTACTAACCAATAACTGCCCTACTAACCTAGACCTGCCCTATTAACCAAGACCCTCCCTACCAACCAAGACCTGCCCTATTAACCAAGATCCTCCCTATTAACCAAGACCTGCCCTATTAACCAAGACCTGCCCTACTAACCAAGACCTGCCCTACTAACCAAGACCTGCCCTACTAACCAAGACCTGCCCTACTAACCAAGAACTGCCCTACTAACCAATAACTGCCCTACTAACCTAGACCTGCCCTATTAACCAAGACCCTCCCTACCAACCAAGACCTGCCCTATTAACCAAGATCCTCCCTATTAACCAAGACCTGCCCTATTAACCAAGACCTGCCCTACTAACCAAGACCCACCTCACTAATCTTCAGTTGACTGGGTCCTAGCAGACAACTACTATATGACAGGTGCGGAGTGGGGAGTGGGGGGACCCTTATTGTTCTGCGGTGTTAAGGAGACAGATGGAGGAGGTCATCTGGGGGGTTAGGTATCTGGAGTAGAGAGGTCATAGGTCAGGGGGTATTCAATGACTGACAAACAGAACAGTTTTCCTTCTAACTGGTCCACCTTGCATTTTAATCTTTCTTTCTCCCTCTGCCAGTCACTTCCTCACTGACCCTCTTTCTCTCTCCCTCTGCCTCATTGCATGATTCCTTGAACTTCACTTGTGAACACAACAGCTGTCTATGACCAGGCGAATAAACCTTTCCAAGCCAAACCCCACCATAACCAAACCATAACCAAACCATAACCAAGCCATAACCAAGCCATAACCAAGCCATAACCAAGCCATAACCAAATCACAACCAAGCCAAACCCCACCATAACCAAATCCTAACCAAGCCATCACCAAACCAAACCCCACCATCTGTCGTTCTGCCCCTGAACAAGGCAGTTAACCCACTGTTCCTAGGCCGTCATTGTACATAAGAATTTGTTCTTAACTGACTTGCCTGGTAAAATAAAGGTAAAATAAAAATTATAATAACTGCTAACTACTACACACAGTCTACATCGTTTTCACCATATTAGCTAATGTCATAATCAACATAGCTACTAGTTAGCAAACCCCACTACAATCATGCAGGACAGTGTACAGCAAGGAGTTTAACAGTTACACCGATGGGCCCTGGTGGCAATAAATGAATTCCTTGACTTGGAAGAGTTCCAGGTTTGGATAGCCTTAGCCAGCTAGCTAACATAGCATCCCTCTCTGTTTGAGCTGGGTGTTTGAGTAGGCTAAACTAGCTTGCTGCATTCGCATAATTACTGTGTAAATCTATGGAAGGGGATGAGAACCAGGAGCCTCCTAGGTTTTGTATTGAAGTCAATGTACTCAGAGGAGGACAGAAACTAGCTGTCCTCTGGCTACACCACGGTTCTACCCCAGGCGTGCTGTTGTGACTACTGTAGATATTCATTGCAATTTTATTTGTATTTTAATCAATTATTTGGTGAAGTGAGTAAATGTCGTTTTTTAATGTTTCACTATTTTAACTTTTATGAAATTCACTTCACTGAGGAAATGCACTCCCTTTCCTCTGAGGTGGAGCCTCCACTTGTTTAGATGTATGCCATAGGAGGACCCCATCCGCGGACCTTCCTCCTCACCCCAACTCCCGCGCAGGAGACTCTATCCCACCCCTCAGCGGGATGACCCCATGAGGAACCCTAGGGGAGAAACTGCTGGGATGGGACTGGACATTTCTCATTTCTCTCTCTCTCACTATCACCAAGATGGTATTCATTAGGCACCAAATTGAAGAAAATGACCTGAAGCAGGAAGAGACTACCTGGACCTGTCCAATATGAACAGATTGTTTTCACTTTCCATTAAGAAACATTTTAAAACAGTGTGCCTTAATAAATAATATAACCCAGCACTCACCTCTCAACCACCGGCAGGTCAGGTCATAAACAATGATATAGCTGAGCCTCTCAGTAACATGTTAAAGGGATTATTCAATTTGCCGTACGACATCACAGACTGGCAACGAGCCACTGGTTCTGCTCTGTTAATAACCACCTGGTTACATAAGGAAGACCAGGCTATAATCTCAGGCTATCCTTGGGTCACCAGCCTGGGCTCATAGACTCAAATTAGTATGATATGTTACTTTTGGTATGGTTACATAAGACAGAAGGTTACTTAAGGCAAAAAGGAAAGTTGGGTCGTTGGTCGGGGTGGATGGGGAGCTGTATAACAGGTTTTAACGTCTAGTAGCCCAAAGGTTGTGCGTTCGAATCTCCTAAAGGCCAACTTTAACGTTTCAGTTAATTACCAACTACTTAGTACTTTTTAACTACTTAGCATGTTAACTAACACATCCCCTAACCTTAACCCCTAGCTAATGTTAGCCACCTAGTTAATGTTAGCGTTAGCCACCTAGCCACCTAGCTGACATTAGCCACAACAAATTGGAATTTGTAACGTATCACACGTTTAGCAAATTCGTAACATCTTACAAAATGGATGATGGACATCCACAAATGAATACCATACAAAACATAACATATCATACTAATTGGAGTGTCCCGGATTTAAGTTTACTATGTTACGTCTATCCATGAGTCCAAGTTGGGGTCATAGGTCGTATCTGCTAGGATTAGCAGGCTATACGAGTCCTAGAGCAACAAATAAAATAAAATTGTATTTGTCACACACATGGTTAGCAGATGTTAATGCGAGTGTAGCGAAATGCTTGTGCTTCTAGTTCTGACAATGCAGTAATAACCAATGAGTAATCTAACCTAACAATTTCACAACAGCTACCTTATACACACGTGTAAAGGGATGAAGAATATGTACATAAAGATATATGAACGAGTGATGGTACAGAACGGCATAGGCAAGATACAGTAGATGGTATAGAGTACAGTATATACATATGAGATGAGTAATGTAGGGTATGTAAACATATAAAATGGCATTGTTTACCTTTTAGGAGTGGGAACATTTCCAGCAGGGCCAGACAGCCAGGGAAGACCAGTCTACGGAGCTCAGGTGAATTTTGCAGTAGATTCAGTGAATGACACAATGATCTTGAGTTGATGGCTAGACCTACAGTAGCTACAAGACAGCAGCTTTAGCTTAAAGTGTCAGTCTGGGATCTGGGAATAATGGTCATTTCAATGATGGCTCGACCTACAGTAGCTACAAGACAGCAGCTTTAGCTTAAAGTGTCAGTCTGGGATCTGGGAATAATGGTCATTTCAATTATGGCTCGACCTACAGTAGCTACAAGACAGCAGCTTTAGCTTAAAGCGTCAGTCTGGGATCTGGGAATAATGGTCATTTCAATGATGGCTCGACCTACAGTAGCTACAAGACAGCAGCTTTAGCTTAAAGTGTCAGTCTGGGATCTGGGAATAATGGTCATTTCAATGATGGCTCGACCTACAGTAGCTACAAGACAGCAGCTTTAGCTTAAAGTGTCAGTCTGGGATCTGGGAATAATGGTCATTTCAATGATGGCTCGACCTACAGTAGCTACAAGACAGCAGCTTTAGCTTAAAGTGTCAGTCTGGGATCTGGGAATAATGGTCATTTCAATGATGGCTCGACCTACAGTAGCTACAAGACAGCAGCTTTAGCTTAAAGTGTCAGTCTGGGATCTGGGAATAATGGTCATTTCAATTATGGCTCGACCTACAGTAGCTACAAGACAGCAGCTTTAGCTTAAAGCGTCAGTCTGGGATCTGGGAATAATGGTCATTTCAATGATGGCTCGACCTACAGTAGCTACAAGACAGCAGCTTTAGCTTAAAGTGTCAGTCTGGGATCTGGGAATAATGGTCATTTCAATGATGGCTCGACCTACAGTAGCTACAAGACAGCAGCTTTAGCTTAAAGTGTCAGTCTGGGATCTGGGAATAATGGTCATTTCAATGATGGCTCGACCTACAGTAGCTACAAGACAGCAGCTTTAGCTTAAAGTGTCAGTCTGGGATCTGGGAATAATGGTCATTTCAATGATGGAACCATTTCTTATATTCTTTAATAATATAATGTATCAATGTACACCAAGGTAATTATTTGTCATGCCTCATTTTAGGAGGGTCAGATGGTGACAGTGGCCTCAGCAGGGTCAGACAGCCAGGGAAGACCAGTCTGTGATGGAGGTGAGGTGGATTTTTGCAGATACAACACTTTATTCTCTCTGTGCAGCAAACACTGGACAAGACAGATGCTATTTTAAGGCGGTCTGACAAACCTCCAAAGTTGATTTCCAAACTGCATCAAGGGTTGATAGAGGCTTTTCCCGATGACACAAAACATGAAAACAAAAATGTGAGGAAGACCTGGGAAACGCTATTGATGATGATGAATGGATACAGATGTGTTAGAATGCCCAGCCAGGTTCGTATAATCTCAGGCATAAATTACTGTAGTTTAAGACCACCCATAGAACGTACTATATGCCAGTGAAACTGAATATAATTCACTCAGAAATTGTATTATTCTGCTGGAGGTGTAAAACACAAAAGGGGACATATTTGCATTATGTTGTGGTCTTGTTGTGACTCCAGATACTCAACTAGTTTAAAGAAGGCCAGTTTCATTACTTCTTTAAATCAGAACAACAGTTTTCAGCTGTGCTAACATACATTGCAAAAGGGTTTCATAATGATCAATTAGCCTTTTAAAATGATAAACTTGGATTAGCTAACACAACGTGCCATTGGAACACAGGAGTGACGGTTGCTGATAATGGGCCTCTGTACGCCGATGTAGATTTTCCATTAGAAATCTGCCGTTTCCAGCTACAATAGTCATTTACAACATGACCAATATCTACACTGTATTTCTGATCAATTAGATGTTATTTTAACTGACAAAAAATTAGCTTTTCTTTCAAAAACAAGGACATTTCTAAGTGACCCCAAACTTTTGAACGGTAGTGTATATACAGCGTCACTAGATTTGTTTTAAGATTAAGGGTATACTGTGCAACTTTCATAAGGTTTGGACGCCTTATATGGAATACTGTACGATAAAAGGAGTCTGTATTGAAAACAAGCCCACGTCAGGGGAGATACCTATTTGGCAAACCCTAGCCGCTGGGCTTGCTAAGGCCCCACCCTGGGGTCTGCTGTACTCTTGTTACTCTGGACTTAACCTAACACACCTGAAACCAATAATGAATGTTTCTCTAAGATACTAAAGCTGAGTGGGGTGTGTTGGGTTGGGGCGATACAGGGCTGTGGACCCCTAGAGACAGGATGGGGCAACCCAGCTATATTGTGTGCAAGTAAGAAGAGCTCTACAGTACCTTTAGGTCTATGAGATTAATTATATGGAGGATTTGCTGCTTGTCTGTTAATATATATTTGAGGTGTATGTGTTATTTTTTTTATGTTATTTGTACTTTTGTTTCCAAGCCTTTCCCTTGGGAATAAAAAGGGGGGGGGGGGGGGGGGCTTGTTGGGAGAGTTAAGTTATGTACTAGACTGGTGGGGTTCGGGCGTGCAGGCGGCTCGGGCTGGCTGGGCGTCCTGGCTGAAATTTGATATCGAGGATGACTTAATAAAAACTATCAAAAGTCTCTTTTTTTTAAAATTCTGTGTTTTTTAAGAGTTCATTTGTTAGGCTATTGGTTCAAGGTGAGACACCATATTGATTATTGAATTATCATGGATCTAGTTCAGTCTTATCAATCACTTAAACATATTTAATCATCTCTTTCCTAGCTTTATGACTGTGGGCATTTTTACTTACTTTCTGTTGTTCTAAATAGAGATGGCTATAAGGGCCATGGGTCATAGGTCATATTAGATTGTGTAGAAATGCAGGAAATGTGCTTTAGATGCCCCCCAAAAATGGGAGGACCCTCAGACCCCCTGCCCAGTTATTTATTTATTTATTTATTTATTTATTATTTCACCTTTATTTAACCAGGTAGGCTAGTTGAGAACAAGTTCTCATTTGCAACTGCGACCTGGCCAAGATAAAGCATAGCAGTGTGAACAGACAACACAGAGTTACACATGGAGTAAACAATTAACAAGTCAATAACACAGTTGAAAAAAAAGAGAGTCTATATACTGTACATTGTGTGCAAAAGGCATGAGGAGGTAGGCAAATAATTACAATTTTGCAGATTAACACTGGAGTGATAAATGATCAGATGGTCATGTACAGGTAGAGATATTGGTGTGCAAAAGAGCAGAAAAGTAAATAAATAAAAACAGTATGGGGATGAGGTAGGTAAAATTGGGTAAGCTATTTACCTTGGGTGGGCTATTTACCTTATGTCTCCCTCTGCAAATAGCACTGCTGGGTGATTTGAAAAGTCATAGTCAATCGATCAATAATCTAATAATACTCTTAGCAAATCTTTGTCCATTTTTTAAATATTTTTCACAAAATGTAGAATCTATGAGAATAGAAAGGTTCAGAACTTTTCTGAAACATCACAGCACCGTTTTTTAGTTTAGCGGCGTGAATGACATTTTTCATCGTTGGGTCCATTTCATGACATTTTCTCCATTGACCACAAGGTGGCACTAAATATCTGACTATTTCCTCAAGATCAAAGTAGTTTGTGTCATCTGCAGTGAGACCTGTATCAAAGTGTTACAGCAGTATTAAAGGCTGACTGTAATTATTAAACAACTTGGTGGGCAGTAACATTACACATTTGACATTATAAAAGGCGTTCCACT
This sequence comes from Oncorhynchus mykiss, assembly GCF_057628025.1. Lineage (NCBI taxonomy): Eukaryota > Metazoa > Chordata > Actinopteri > Salmoniformes > Salmonidae > Oncorhynchus > Oncorhynchus mykiss. The sequence continues at coordinate 34,199,824 of NC_143049.1, forward strand.
TTGGCCTCCTAGAAACAAAAAAGCTCCAAATATTTCCCCATGTCTACTTCATTGGACTATAATTACATTCATTCAATGCAAATATCTGTTTTGGGTGACTTGAGGCCATATTGAAGTAATATTTGGAACGTCCCAAAAATAATAATTTTTGTGTAATACATATTAGGATAGGGAACAGGGGCCAGTGATCCAGACTCCCAAAGAAGCTGACAGACATGGGCTTGGTCCCACTGCATCAGAGCAGGAAAAATAAGCTTGTGATTACTGTGAAAAACCACTAAAAATACTGAGAGATAGAGAGCGAGAGAATGGCATGGCATCTCCAGTGGCATTCAGAACTGCACATAGGCTTGCCAGGTATGCCAGTCTGCACACCCAGCAACTGACTCACATTAATATGTGCACAAAAACACACACACACATATACATTTGTGCACGTGTGCGCACACACACACACACACACACACACACTTAAACACACAACGCACACACACACACACACACACACACACACACACACACACACACACACACACACACACACACACACACACTTAAACACACATACATATACAAGCACACACACACACACACACGACAGAATGAATACTCACACAGCTATCTGACTCCATCTGTTTGGGTTTAGAGTGAACCAGTCACAGCAAACCATCTAATCTGCATCCCTCATCGACTCCAGGAAGCAGCGGGCAGCCAGGGCCACGTTTAGAGCCTGTGCTGGATATGGACGTTGGTAGAGATGGTGGAGGGGGAAGTACCAGAATGAGAAAACCCCAACTAATCTTATTAAATAAAAAACAGCCATTTTGAATCAGATGAAATTCTAATACATAGAGACATAACATAAGCCTTATACAGCCCCACAGTGGAGGTGTCATAATACCCATAAAACCTAGCGGTCAAACAGGGAAATGGTTCCAATCGTTTTTTTCACCATTCATTTTTTCCATAGGGGATTTTAGAAACACTTCAAATAAGGGCTGTGTTTCGTGTAGGCTCACCCTGGCGTGACGTGGGGGGAAAAAGTCACCTTGTCCTAGAGAGATTAACATGATTATCCAAACGTCACGGCAGGGTGAGCCTACACCAAACACAGCCCTTATTTGAAGTGTTTCTAAAAATCCCCTATGGAAAAATTAATGGTGGAAAAACAATTGAACCGTTTCCCTGTTTGACCGCTAGGTTTTATGGGTATTATGACACATACTGTGGTACTCTATTACAAGGCATAATAAAGGCTTATAACATGTTGTGAATCTTTTGTATGACCAGAAAACAATGAAGTAACTCCTTAATATTCAATCATTTACTGTGAAAATACACCAGTGAACATGTGGAAGACAATATCTCATCATAATATTTTACATACCATATTTGTTTTGGAGCATGTCATGTCGATGGCATCAGAAGTTTATACTAAAGCTGAAACTCTGGTTGAACAGTGAGAAAGTTTACTGTTACCTAGTGAAGTCGCCTCCATAGGCGACAAGCCCTCATACACAATGTCTTTGGAAAGTGTTCAGACTTTTCCCACATTTTGTTAAGTTACAGCCTTCTTCTAAAATGGATTAAATAAATACAAATCCTCAGCAATCTACACACAATACCACATAATGACATCACAATACCCCATAATGACATCACAATACCCCATAATGACAAACAAAAACAGGCTTTTAGACATTTTTGAAAATGTATTAAGAATTAGAAACAGAAATACCTGATTTACATAAGTATTCAGACCCTATGCTATGAGACTCGAAATTGAGCTCAGATGCATCCTGTGTCCATTGATCATCCTTGAGATGTTTCTACAACTTCATTGGAGTCCACCTGTGGTAAATTCAATTGATTGGACATTATTTAGAAAGGCACACACCTGTTTATATAAGGTCCGGCAGTTGACAGTGCATGTCAGAGCAAAAACCAAGCCATGAGGTTGAAGGAATTGTCAGTAGAGCTCAAGACAAGATTGTGTCTAGGCACAGATCTGGGGCAGGGTACCAAAAAATGTCTGCAGCATTGAAGGTCCCCAAGAACACAGTGGCCTCCATCATTCTTAAATGGAAGACGTTTGGAACCACCAAGACTCTTCCTAGAGCTGGCCACCCGGCCAAACTGAGCAATTGGGGGAGAAGGGTTTTGGTCAGGGAGGTGACCAAGAACCCGATATTAACTTTAACAGAGCTCTAGAGTTCCTCTGTGGACATGGGAGAACCTTCCAGAAGGACAACCATCTTTGCAGCCCTCCACCAGTCAAGCCTTTATGGTAGAGTGGCCAAACGGAAGCCACTCCTCAATAAAAGGCACATGACAGCCCGCTTGGAGTTTGTCAGACCATGAGAAACAAGATTCTCTGGTCTGATGAAACCAAGACTGAAAATACTTTGACCTGAATGCCAAGAGTCAAGTCTGGAGGAAACCTGGCACCATCCCTACAGTGAGGCATGGTGGTGGCAGCATAATGCTGTGGGGATGTTTTTCAGCGGCAGGGACCGGGAGACTAGTCAGGATCGAGGGAAAGATGAACGGAGCAAAGTACAGAGAGTTCCTTGATGGAAAACTGCTCCAGAGAACTCAGGACCTCAGACTGGGGCAAAGGATCCCCTTCCAAAATGGCAACGACCATAAGCACACAGCCAAGAGAATGGCGGAGTGGCTTCGGGACAAGTCTCTGAATGTCCTTGAGTGGCCCAGCCAGAGCCCGGACTTGAACCCGATCGAACATCTCTGGAGAGACCTGAAAATAGCTGTGCAGCAAAGCTCCCCATCCAACCTGACAGTGCTTGAGAGGATTTGCAGAGAAGAATGGGAGAAACTCCCCAAATACAGGTGTGCCAAGCTTGTAGTGCCATAACCAAGATGATTTGATGCTGTAATCGCTCCCAAAGGTGCTTCAACACAGTACCGAGTAATACTTATGTAGATGTGAAATTTCATTTTTTTTTTAAACTTTTAATAAATTAGCAAAACTGTCTAAAAACCTGTGGTGGTATTGTGTGTAGTTTGATGAGAGAAAAAAAATAATGAATATATTTTAGAATAAGGCTGTAAACGTAACAAAATGTGGAATAAGTCAAGGGGTCTGAATACTTTTCGAAGACACACGCAATGTATATGTCCTGCACACACTCTCTCTTTTTTTCTAATGTGAAACAAGGCCAAGCATTCATCTGCTAGTGATAGCCAAAAACGTCATAGTGTCATAAAAAATTATACGATTTACAGGTCTGGCTAGCTGCAAAGCCAAGGCAATATTTCATAACATATTTCAAATAAATTGAGTAGGCAGAAATCCCAATTCCAAGTAAAATTTTACCATGAATGCACGATAGGGACTTTGTGCTATAAAAACAATACTTTCATTTAAATTTACTGAGTATACATTTGTCAGCAAACTCTGTGTTCTCTGAATCTGCCCATAGTTTATAAGGACAAAGAACAGGCCTTCAGCCTCATATGTCACAAATCATCTCCATTTTCCGTGTGTGTACGTGTGTGTTTGTGTGTCAAATCAAATCAAATCTTATTGGTCACAGACACATGGTTAGCAGATGTTGTTGCGAGTGTAGCAAAATGCTTGAGCTTCTAGTTCCCGGCAGTGCAGCAATATCTAACAAGTCATCTAACAATCTACCTAATACACACAAATCTAAGTAAAGGGATGGAATAAGAATATGTACATATAAATACATGGATGAACAATGACCGAGCGGCTTAGGCGAGATGCAATAGATGGCATAAAATACAGCATATACATACATATGAGATGAGTAATGCAAGGTATGTGAACATCATTATTAAAGTGGCATTAATAAAATGACTAGTGATCCATTTGTTAGAGTGGCCAATGATATCAGGTCTGTATGTTGGCAGCAGCCTCTCTGTGTTTAACAGTCTGATGGCCTTGAGATAGAAGCTGTTTTTCAGTCTCTCAGTCGCAGTTTTGATGCACCTGTACTGACCTCGCCTTCTGGATGGTAGCGGGGTGAACAGGCAGTGGCTCGGGTGGTTGATGTCCTTGATGACCTTTTAGTTGTATGTGTAGGTGTTTGTGTGTTTCCTGTACGTGTGTATGTGTGTGTGTACTGTATGTGTGTGTTTGTGTGTGTGTTTGTGTGTGTGTACATAATATACTTAAACCCAGAGGTGATGTTCATTGTCAAGTCCTCGTTGACTGAGCAGGACAGTGTGTGTGTGTGTGTGTGTGTGTGTGTGCCTGTGTGTGTGTGCCTGTGTGTGTGTCTGTGTGTGTGTGCCTGTGTGTGTGTGCCTGTGTGTGTGTGCCTGTGTGTGTGTGCCTGTGTGTGTGTGCCTGTGTGTGTGTGTGTGTGTGCCTGTGTGTGTGTGTGTGTGTGTGTGTGTGCCTATTGCTCTATCTTCATAGGGATGTTCTCTTCTACATCCAGACTCTGTCGATTGAGGACAGGAAGCCCCTAAGAAACTCCAACTGTCAAGCTGGTGCAATAACCTAAAAGAATGAGTGTACTGAAATGACACAATCAACTATTACACTGCACACTTCCAGTGCAGGCTACTGCTAGCTACATCTAGCCTGGCTTTGAGCCATTGATGGATGGATAGACAGTTTATATTGCAGCTATATGTTTTTTTAGTATGGGAATCAAACAGACGATCCTTCGAAGCCATTCAATCAAGTATTTTTGCCTGGTGCAACAGAACAGGCGTTTTGATTGTTTGTCGTTTTTCCTCCTGTATGTCATTTTCATGGATATCTTCTCTTTATTCCATAGAGACATTCGTTACCGACAGACAAGCTTTCTGAGATTCCCCAGAGTTTTACCCAAAAGGCTCAGACCTTTTCTTGTTCCGTCAACGCGGGCCGGCACCCGTGTCTCCCTGGGCCATGGCTCCGACAGCCCTGCTCTCACTTGGGGCCAAAGCCAGGCCACTGATACTTTTCAGCTGGCATTTCCATAACAATAGCTAAATGTGAACTTTAAGTAGGTTTAAGCCCTTAGACTGCAATATCTACTAAGCTAACATATGCAATTGTTTTAAGATGGTCATAAAAAAAGTATAATTTTGCCATTTGATTTGGAATTTTAGGACACCAGTATGTATAAAAAAATATATATATTTGATAAAACATTGCATTTTATATTTACTGCTGTATCCCATAGAAACGGCAAGCTTCTACCATAAACACATAGGGTGCTATTAAATATTCAAAATTATGTCACCTTGTGATGCACAGGTGCATCAATTGACTCTAGGGGTTAAAGAGGACTGCCTTTAAAAAGCAACTAATCCCTTTGGAAACAGCCTGTGTGGCATCGATATGGGTCAGAAACATTTATTCTAATGTCAAAATTGAGTACAAAGTCTAAATAGGATTAAAAAAAATCCGTCTCGTCCAAAACTGAGTTTGAAAGCTCTGTGCGTCACAACTGGTAAATGAAGGTTGGATTTTGATTTGAGGATGTTCATTTGACAACTAACATGGGGTGAACAGCTGCAGTGATTGCTCTCTATCCAAAAGCATAGACACTGAGACAGACCAGACCAGCAGGTACGACTTGGTTTAATGACATTAACATAAACCACTGGAAACACAACACTGGAGCTGACATTAACATAAAACACTGGAAACACAACACTGGAGCTGACATAAACATAAACCACTGGAAACACAACACTGGAGCTGACATTAACATAAACCACTGGAAACACAACACTGGAGCGGACATTAACATAAACCACTGGAAACACAACACTGGAGCTGACATTAATATAAACCACTGGAAACACAACGCTGGAGCTGACATTAACATAAAACACTGGAAACACAACACTGGAGCTGACATTAACATAAAACACTGGAAACACAACACTGGAGCTGACATTAACATAAACCACAACACTGGAGCTGACATTAACATAAAACACTGGAAACACAACACTGGAGCTGACATTAACATAAACCACTGGAAACACAACACTGGAGCTGACATTAACATAAAACACTGGCAACACAACACTGGAGCTGACATTAACATAAACCACTGGAAACACAACACTGGAGCTGACATTAACATAAACCACTGGAAACACAACACTGGAGCTGACATTAACATAAACCACTGGAAACACAACACCGGAGCGGACATTAACATAAACCACTGGAAACACAACACTGGAGCTGACATTAATATAAACCACTGGAAACACAACACTGGAGCTGACATTAACATAAACCACAACACTGGAGCTGACATTAACATAAACCACAACACTGGAGCTGACATTAACATAAAACACTGGCAACACAACACTGGAGCTGACATTAACATAAAACACTGGAAACACAACACTGGAGCTGACATTAACATAAACCACTGGAAACACAACACTGGAGCGGACATTAACATAAACCACTGGAAACACAACACTGGAGCTGACATTAACATAAACCACTGGAAACACAACACTGGAGCTGACATTAACATAAAACACTGGCAACACACTGGTGTGGTGTAAGTCTTAGGTGGAATTGCAGCATGATAGCTCTGATGATGTGAGGAGGTAGAAATCGTATTCTTTGTACCTGGATCTGAGTGTAAAGAGGGGTAAAGTACACACACCTGATATGAAAGGGATGTTCCTCTGAGTCAAAACCTTGACTTGAATTCTGACACATTTCCTGAACCAGTCATTCCAATGAAGTCCCACTGCCTGACTACAGCGGACTTGAGCCTCTGCTGTCAAGCTAACTCTAAATTAACATCTCAACTCGCAAGGAGAGCTCCATGAATACATTTATTTTCATATGTGGAACCAGAGAATGCACAGTTTGTTTTACTGGAAGTGGTTCTCTTCCCCCAATCCCCACCCCCTTGGCCCGACCCCTGAGGCCCCAAGCCTGGGTCGCGAGGACTGGCAGCTGGGACCCTGGCTCCACAGGCCCCTCCACCACCACATGCTTCAACCCCTGGTGATGGGCTGGCTCCTGGGTTTGGGAAGTTGAGTAGACGATCCCCAGCCCATTGACGTCAGTCACCCACACACCACAAGACCTCTGTCGGGAGTTTCAAAACAAAGTTCGCTGCCAAGGCAACATGGAAAAAGCTGGCCTGTGTGACCGTGTGTACGGTAAACAGTGGAGTTTCTCTGAATCGGCAGGAAAAAGGGTTTGAATTTCCTCCAGCGTCTCAAGATACAGCTAATACATCCTGCTGAGATGGGGACAACACAAACTAGACTGAACAGACATGTCAGATTTAAAGGCCTACTACAGTCATTTTAATAGTGTGTATTGGTATTTATATATATTTTTTTATTTAACCTTTATTTAACTAGGCAAGTCAGTTAAAAACAAATTCTTATTTCTAATGACGGCCTACCAAAAGGCAAAAGGCCCCTGTGGGGACGGGATTCCATGTTTTATTTAATTTAATAGAAATATAGGACAAAACACACAAATCATGACAAGTTGGACAACACAACACTACATAAAGAGAGACCTAAGATGACAACATAGCATGGCAGCAACATGACAACACAGCATGGTAGTAACACAAGATGACAACTACATGGTAGCAACACAACATGACAACAACATGGCAGCAACATGACAACACAGCATGGTAGTAACACAACATGACAACTACATGGTAGCAACATGACAACAACACAGCATGGTAGTAACACAACATGACAACAACATGGTAGCAACACATGACAACACAGCATGGAAGTAACACAACATGACAACAACATGGTAGCAACACATGACAACACAGCATGGTAGTAACACAAGATGACAACTACATGGTAGCAACATGACAACACAGCATGGTAGTAACACAAGATGACAACTACATGGTAGCAACACAACATGACAACAACATGGCAGCAACATGACAACACAGCATGGTAGTAACACAAGATGACAACTACATGGTAGCAACACAACATGACAACAACATGGCAGCAACATGACAACACAGCATGGTAGTAACACAACATGACAACTACATGGTAGCAACATGACAACAACACAGCATGGTAGTAACACAACATGACAACAACATGGTAGCAACACATGACAACACAGCATGGAAGTAACACAACATGACAACAACATGGTAGCAACACATGACAACACAGCATGGTAGTAACACAACATGACAACTACATGGTAGCAACACAACATGACAACAACATGGTAGCAACACAACATGACAACAACCTGGTAGCAACACATGACAACACAGCATGGTAGAAACACAACATGACAACAACATGGTAGCAACACAACATGACAACAACCTGGTAGCAACACATGACAACACAGCATGGTAGAAACACAACATGACAACAACATGGTAGCAACACAACATGACAACAGCATGGTAGCAACACAACATGACAACACAGCATGGTAGCAACATGACAACAACATGGTAGCAACATAACATGACAACACAGCATGGTAGCAACACAACATGACAACACAGCATGGTAGAAACACAACATGACAACAACATGGTAGCAACACAACATGACAACAACATGGTAGCAACACAACATGACAACAACCTGGTAACAACACAACATGACAACACAGCATGGTAGCAACATGCCCTCAACATGGTAGCAACACAACATGACAACACAGCATGGTAGCAACATAACATGACAACACAGCATGGTAGCAACACAACTTGACAACAACATGGTAGCAACACAACATGAAAACAACATGGTAGCAACACAACATGAGCAACAACACATGACAACAACAAGGTAGCAACACAACATGACAACACAGCATGGTAGCAACACATGACAACACAGCATGGTAGCAACACCACATGACAACAACATGGTAGCAGCACAACATGACAACACAGCATGGCAGCAACACATGACAACAACATGGTAGCAACACAACATGGTAGCAGCACAAAACAGGGTACAATCATTGTTGGGCACAGACAACAGCACAAAGGGCAAGAAGGTAGTAAGATAACAAGATATCAAAATTGTAGCAGGATTAGGTGAGTTGGTACCATGACTATAGTACATATGAATAGATGAGTTGGTACCATGACTACAGTACATATGAATAGATGAGTTGGTACCATGACTACAGTACATATGAATAGATGAGTTGGTACCATGACTACAGTACATATGAATAGATGAGTTGGTACCATGACTACAGTACATATGAATAGATTAGTTGGTACCATGACTACAGTCCATATGAATAGATGAGTTGGTACCATGACTACAGTACATATGAATAGATGAGTTGGTACCATGACTACAGTACATATGAATAGATGAGTTGGTACCATGACTACAGTACATAGGAATAGATGAGTTGGTACCATGACTACAGGACATATGAATAGATGAGTTGGTACCATGACTACAGTACATATGAATAGATGAGTTGGTACCATGACTACAGTACATATGAATAGATGAGTTGGTACCATGACTACAGTCCATATGCATAGATGAGTTGGTACCATGACTACAGTACATATGAATAGATGAGTTGGTACCATGACTACAGTCCATATGAATAGATGAGTTGGTACCATGACTACAGTACATATGAATAGATGAGTTGGTACCATGACTACAGTACATATGAATAGATGAGTTGGTACCATGACTACAGGACATATGAATAGATGAGTTGGTACCATGACTACAGTACATAGGAATAGATGAGTTGGTACCATGACTACAGTACATATGAATAGATGAGTTGGTACCATGACTACAGTACATATGAATAGATGAGTTGGTACCATGACTACAGTACATAGGAATAGGTGAGTTGGTACCATGACTACAGTCCATATGAATAGATGAGTTGGTACCATGACTACAGTACATATGAATAGATGAGTTGGTACCATGACTACAGTACATATGAATAGATGAGTTGGTACCATGACTACAGTACATAGGAATAGATGAGTTGGTACCATGACTACAGGACATATGAATAGATGAGTTGGTACCATGACTACAGTACATATGAATAGATGAGTTGGTACCATGACTACAGTACATATGAATAGATGAGTTGGTACCATGACTACAGTCCATATGCATAGATGAATTGGTACCATGACTACAGTACATATGAATAGATGAGTTGGTACCATGACTACAGTCCATATGAATAGATGAGTTGGTACCATGACTACAGTACATATGAATAGATGAGTTGGTACCATGACTACAGTACATATGAATAGATGAGTTGGTACCATGACTACAGGACATATGAATAGATGAGTTGGTACCATGACTACAGTACATAGGAATAGATGAGTTGGTACCATGACTACAGTACATATGAATAGATGAGTTGGTACCATGACTACAGTACATATGAATAGATGAGTTGGTACCATGACTACAGTACATAGGAATAGGTGAGTTGGTACCATGACTACAGTCCATATGAATAGATGAGTTGGTACCATGACTACAGTACATATGAATAGATGAGTTGGTACCATGACTACAGGACATATGAATAGATGAGTTGGTACCATAACTACAGTACATATGAATAGATGAGTTGGTACCATGACTACAGTACATAGGAATAGGTGAGTTGGTACCATGACTACAGTCCATATGAATAGATTAGTTGGTACCATGACTACAGTACATAATAATAGATGAGTTGGTACCATGACTACAGTACATATGAATAGATGAGTTGGTACCATGACTACAGTACATATGAATAGATGAGTTGGTACCATGACTACAGTCCATATGAATAGATGAGTTGGTACCATGACTACAGTACATATGAATAGATGAGTTGGTACCATGACTACAGTACATATGAATAGATGAGTTGGTACCATGACTACAGTACATAGGAATAGGTGAGTTGGTACCATGACTACAGTCCATATGAATAGATGAGTTGGTACCATGACTACAGTACATATGAATAGATGAGTTGGTACCATGACTACAGTACATATGAATAGATGAGTTGGTACCATGACTACAGGACATATGAATAGATGAGTTGGTACCATGACTACAGTCCATATGAATAGATGAGTTGGTACCATGACTACAGTCCATATGAATAGATGAGTTGGTACCATGACTACAGTACATATGAATAGATGAGTTGGTACCATGACTACAGTACATATGAATAGATGAGTTGGTACCATGACTACAGGACATATGAATAGATGAGTTGGTACCATGACTACAGTACATATGAATAGATGAGTTGGTACCATGACTACAGTACATATGAATAGATGAGTTGGTACCATGACTACAGTACATATGAATAGATGAGTTGGTACCATAACTACAGTCCATATGAATAGATGAGTTGGTACCATGACTACAGTCCATATGAATAGATGAGTTGGTACCATGACTACAGGACATATGAATAGATGAGTTGGTACCATGACTACAGTCCATATGAATAGATGAGTTGGTACCATGACTACAGTACATATGAATAGATGAGTTGGTACCATGACTACAGTCCATATGAATAGATGAGTTGGTACCATGACTACAGTACATATGAATAGATGAGTTGGTACCATGACTACAGTCCATATGAATAGATGAGTTGGTACCATGACTACAGGACATATGAATAGATGAGTTGGTACCATGACTACAGTACATATGAATAGATGAGTTGGTACCATGACTACAGTACATATGAATAGATGAGTTGGTACCATGACTACAGTACATATGAATAGATGAGTTGGTACCATGACTACAGTACATATGAATAGATGAGTTGGTACCATAACTACAGTCCATATGAATAGATGAGTTGGTACCATGACTACAGTCCATATGAATAGATGAGTTGGTACCATGACTACAGGACATATGAATAGATGAGTTGGTACCATGACTACAGTCCATATGAATAGATGAGTTGGTACCATGACTACAGTACATATGAATAGATGAGTTGGTACCATGACTACAGTCCATATGAATAGATGAGTTGGTACCATGACTACAGTACATATGAATAGATGAGTTGGTACCATGACTACAGTACATATGAATAGATGAGTTGGTACCATGACTACAGGACATATGAATAGATGAGTTGGTACCATGACTACAGTACATATGAATAGATGAGTTGGTACCATGACTACAGTCCATATGAATAGATGAGTTGGTACCATGACTACAGTCCATATGAATAGATGAGTTGGTACCATGACTACAGTCCATATGAATAGATGAGTTGGTACCATGACTACAGTCCATATGAATAGATGAGTTGGTACCATGACTACAGTCCATATGAATAGATGAGTTGGTACCATGACTACAGGACATAGGAATAGTTATTGTAGAAGAGAGAGTGACAGGCATCAAATTAACCAAATTAAATGATGACTGAATAGCTATTTCTTAGTATTATTATGAAAGTAGAAGAAAAAGCAGAAGAGACTCACTATAAAAAGAGAAATACATCTTAATGTGACTTCCCTGGATAAATAAATAGAAAGGCAATAAGTTACAGGAACAGTAGAGGAAGTTGTCCTACTACATTATGTATCACAGTGACAGCATCAACATGACAATGAATAATGATGGTTTCTCTGGAAAGACACCCTACCCTGTAGGGAACGGCTCAGCCCTTATGTTAACAACCATGTATACCTGATCCCATCTATACCTCACTGGGCTGTGATACTGTGTCTGGTGGCAATGTGAATGAGGTTAGCGCCCACAGGGCCGAACGCATAGCATCGCTGTTCCTGTTTACATTCTTTCCTGCTTCCAGCAGCAGTCTGTAACAGCAAAGTCAACAACATCCCAGTGGAGAGAAGCCTTTGTCCCAACACTTTTAAAATAAATCTTCCCTTCTTTGCTTCCTTGAGGTAATCATGCTACTGGCGAGGTGTAATGCAACCACCAAATACTCTGCTCCTGCCTTTGCCATTTCAGATACGGCCCAAGGTCGTGCAACAACTGGTGTAGCTCGTCGATGGCCTCCTGCAGCCATTGTGATGCACTCATCACTTCCGGTCTAGACAGGATGAGCCTTGGGGTCCACTGCAGGACAGGGGACACCGCAGGACAGGGGACACCGCCGGACAGGGGACACCCCACCGCTGCCACCGAATGATCGCATAGTAGGTGAAAGGAAGGTTTCTATTGGTCTATGTTGTTTTTACCCATCAAGTCATGTCAGATCTGTGATGACATCAACGATGGGAGGAAGGAAGGATACATTGTGACGGTATTGGAGGGCAGCCAGTGGCTTTTGAGTAGACTAATGAAGCCTTGTTCAAACCTCTCCTTGGGAACCCCGAGACGCTCTATGTATTTATCACCTAGCACACCGGGATTCAGCTCGTCACTTAATCACTTCAAGCCCTTGAATAGGTGAATCAGGTGTGCTAGTTCAGAACCACAACATGCTGAAAGGTCTGGGAGATTAGTTGACGAGGAGAGGTTTGAAAAATGCTGGACTAGATGCTTTTACCACAGTCTACTTCATTTAAATGTACTGTATGTTGTTCCTTCAAAACTAAAGTTGACTTACATCCTATATGACACTACAATTACAGAAAGTTAAGACACAAAACATGACAAATTCATGCTCATTTTAATCATTTCATACAAAACATTTGTTTATCACAATATACAATACCTTACCATACATTGTGTGAGACTTTTTGAGAAATACATGGGAAATATAAGTACATCTTAAACAATGTAATATTTCAATACATACATCATATAGGAACAATGACCCGTCACCGTACATAATATAGGAACAATGCAGCCTTCATATGGCTCCAGATAACAACAGGAAAACAAGGGAAACAAAGGAATTACGTTTCTGCCAAGCACCGCCCAAGAGATGTTGTGCGTTTGACTACTGTAGACTACTGTAGACCACTGTACACTACTACAGACCACTGTAGACTACTGTAGACTACTATAGACTACTGTAGACTACAATAGACTACTATAGACTACTGTAGACTACTATAGACTACTGTACACTACTATAGACTACTGTACACTACTATAGACTACTATAGACTACTGTACACTACTGTAGACTACTGTACACTACTATAGACTACTGTAGACTACTGTACATTACTATAGACTACTGTACATTACTATAGACTATTGTAGACTACTGTACACTACTATAGACTACTGTAGACTACTATAGACTATTGTAGACTACTATAGACTACTGTAGACTACTATAGACTACTGTAGACTACTATAGACTACTATAGACTACTGTAGACTACTGTACATTACTATAGACTACTGTAGACTACTATAGACTATTGTAGACTACTATAGACTACTGTAGACTACTATAGACTACTATAGACTACTGTAGACTACTATAGACTACTATAGACTACTGTAGACTACTATAGACTACTGTACACTACTGTAGACTACTATAGACTACTGTAGACTACTGTAGACTACTGTAGATTTAGGGATTTCCAGATCCTAACCAACCATTTGAATTTCAAATCCTGGAATGGTTTAGTTTGAGAGTATTTCCCCAAAACAATTTATTGAGAAATTCAAGTTGGCAATTGACATTTCTTGGCAATCAGTTTAACAATTCACAATGTCACCATTGTCACCATTGTCACCAATGTCACCATTGTCACCAATGTCACCAATGTCACCATTGTCACCAATGTCACCATTGTGAATCTGAAAGGCTGTTTAAGAATGTTCTGTGTAAATCTTGAGGATTATACAGTTGAACAAATGTTTGACTTGTTTTGACAAGTAATGGTAGTGCATATAAATGATACCAAATGTACATTTTATAAATATTATTCTATTTACAGATGAAAGATTATAAATACACTGTTTCAGACAGTTCAAGGTTTGACACAGAACTAGGTGAAAAGAAGAGGAGATTGAGTGGCTAAGTTTTCCTCATTCACACACACACACACACACACACACACACACACACACACACACACACACACACACACACACACACACACACACACACACACACACACACGTGCACACACACGTGCACAGAGTAAATGTGGGAAATGTTGTCACATAGTGATGTTCTGCTGATCTCCCCACAGCTGAGAGCTGCAGTTTACATCGCAG